>NW_022195193.1:0-308031 GCF_008641045.1 Pistacia vera | reverse complement strand
TGTTCAAACCGATTTACGTACACCTCCACTAATCTTTTAAAGCCTAAAGGCTAAAAATGTCTATTGAATAAAAACTTAAATGACCACCACTATGACAAGTATTATTGCTGTAAGCCTGTAACTAGCATTATACATAAATCTTTTTCACTTGAAATAAATTGTAATACATATAATTTATTCAATTAGAATTTAATTCTACACCTTTTATAATTTATACTGTATGCGAATAATCTTTAGTATTTAGTAATAATTCATAATTCCACATAGTTTTAATATTTATTGAATTACTTCAGATCAAATTGTCTAATAATATATTCTTCCATGAGTATAATTATTTAAAAATCTTAAAAAAAATAAAATAAAAATGCAACTATCTCAAGCACTATTGAACACATAGGAGAAAAATTCAACATTCAAATTGAAGTTTTCTTAACAGTTGTTTTACAAAGAAGCAGGCAGCAGTAATCAATTAATCATCCCAAAGATTTACCACAACACCATAGAAAGAACTCTTTTGCTGAGGGAAGAAATAAGAAAATATTGGCTCAGCAAATCGGCCCCGTAAACAACCTGCATGAAAATTTGAAGAACAGCAGAAAAGCAAAGATGTACAAATGGCGACAATTATCAGCAGATGCAAAGAGAAAGTAAGATTGACTGGTACCTTCAATGGATCTTAACTCTCTTCATCTATCAGGATAGTAGAATCATTGCCAACTCCAAGGTCCATTAAAGAAGCCATTTCATCGTCAACCAACATTGGTAAAGGGAAGCCCTAAAAAATTCAAAGATGTAAAACTTACCCAAGATAAAATTCTGAGGCAATTGCAGTTTTTTCTATGTAAAATTCTTGCATATTCGAAATCTAGACATGTCCGAGATTTGGGAGAAAGTCTTATAATTGATAAAATGTTGTCAGAATGACCATAGGTTCAGCATGTAGGAACATCCTGGTTTTAATTAATCACAATGCTAGGGGTTTTTATGATCATTAATGTTTATAAATAGAGTGGTGGTTACGACAAACCTCTTCCTGAAGAAATAATTTCAGTCTGATAGACTTCAGCTTGAAAAAGCTTTCACATAGACTCTTTAGCTTCCCAACCTGAAATGAATATACCAATTAGAAGTGAATTCTAAAAAAGTATTGAGCACTATAAGTGGTTGTAGAAGAAGGTTGGGGATATAACTGTGGTAGTGGCCGGTAATTTCTTCGTCAACGGAGGCTTCTCACCAATTGATGCACCTACACATTTGAGGGTGATAGCTGCATACAGTATAAGATGAATGCCAACACTGAAAGTCCATAAAAGAAGCTAGAAAGAAAATCTAGGATTCATACACAGAAGTCCTGATGCCATCTTTTGGGGTCCTGCGGCTCCAATTGACGGCCTTTCATCCTCAATTCCATAGAAATCCTTAAGTTCAATAAACCTGTATTTGAGTTTTCAGTCCACAATTAGGAGGAAGAACATCATTACTGAAACAAAATAGTAACGGAGAAAATATTCCATCACGTTTGTGATAGAGTTTAGTGGTCAATGTTAAGTTTGATCCTTTTGACAGGAGTATTGAATACACCATATTTTATCTGTAACCCTTCTCAATGATAAGCTGACAAATAGAGGAATTGAACTGGCTATGGTCGATAACAAATGCTTCACTGAAGTAAAATTACCTAGGATGCAGCTGTTTTATTTCTTCAGGATTGTCATGCAACTTTGACATAACAAGGCGAACATACCTGCAAGAAAGATTCTGGATCATATTGTGTTCTAGTGAATCAACAACAATGAGCTTAGTTAGATACCATTAATATCTAAGTTTTCTGTTCCTCTCTCTAACATAACACACTATAATTTTGCAATACCATTTTTTCTATAAGAAACAAGAAACATGTGAACATTTACTAACCTGTTAAATATCTAAAAAATACTATGTCCCATATAAAACTTTTTTCTATTCCCCACTTCTTTTCACATATTTTCCTTCTCTCTCTCTATCTTAAGTGAAGGATGTTGTATCTCTATATAGATGTAAGAAGCAAAAGTGTTTAGATATGCTTAAAACCTCCTTGTTATCCAATTATAGTACTCCATGTAAAGAATTTTCATTAGAATGAAAGTTCTTTAAAAATTGAGCAGTTATTCTTCTACAAGAGTTCTATCTTCTGTGTGAACTTATTAGCTACAAAAATATAATTGCATCTATCCTCTTGTCTAATTTTAAGCCTGTAACCTACCAAACTGGCCACTAATTACCTCACACCTGGCAGAATCTCATCTCAAACCTATGGCTGCCACAATAAAGCTTGAATGCATGTCAAGATAAAATTGGTTAACTGAACATTCAACCTGGTTGTGTCCTTTTTTCTTATGGGCTTTCAGATCTTATCATTACTTTACCCTTAAGAAAATAGCTCCTAACAGCCAAGAGGAAATCTAAACATATAGCACAAGTATTTCCATAAATGTACAAGGGTAGGAAACAAATGGGTGAGGACAGTAGCTTATATTAATCAGAAGAGGTGAGCACTGAGCAAACTGGTACAGAATAAAATATTTACCGAATCTCAGAGTCCTTCCTTTCACGAGGGCTTACCTAAAAAGGTGTATTAAATACAGATGCATTAGATTCACAACCTTGAATAAAAACAAAAAATTGGATACCATCAAAGTACTAAAGTTTTACCTCACTCCCATTTAGTATTTCAATCTTTCCTAAACGTGCAATCAATACAAACCTTGGGATACCACCTCTACCAGGATCTGCTATTGGGTTTTCAGAAAGCCTTATTTCCTTCAATATAAAGAAAGAAGAGTAATAAAAATATAAGCCATTAACCAACCTAGGATTTTGTATATGGATCGTGAACAAAAAATAAGGAGCATACAAGTTGTGTGCATATGTGAGAAAGAGGAAGAGATAGTAATTAGTGCTGTAGTCTTTTAGCATATGACCTGGAATATTGTCAATATTAATGAACATTTTCAAGTAAAAATAGATAACAAGATCCCGAAGATTGTATAAATATCATGAAGTTGCGGTATGTTTTTGGCTCCTAAGATGATATTAAAGAGGTTTTAATATGTGACGGATGAAATAGACATTACCATCAATTTAGGAAATAAATTCAGTGTGTCAATTGAGGCCAGGTCCTCGATCTTATTATTTCCTGAAAAAGCAAAAATCAGAACAATTGCGGAATAATCAAAGAGAAAGGAAGCATCAAAGCTCATTGGAAGTTCTCACAAATTACCCAGAAGAAGGCAGCGCAAGTTCTGAAATGGCATATAGCTTTTCTCATGAGATTCAGATGCACCGAGCAGTTTGCATATTGCATAATCATCAGGGTAATAGATGCGGCTCAAATTGTTGTTGTTCAAATAAAGCTGCTCCAAGCTGAAAGCAGAAACCGTATTTAACAGATCACAGCAAAATTTAGCAACTCACAATAGAAAATTTTATACCAAAATTGCTGATAGAGGAGCAGTCAGTTCTTTCTAACCTTCTTAGCTGAGAAAGCTTTAGGATTTCATTCCATTCAGCTATAGAGTTGTCTTCCAAATTCAAAAGTCGCAAGGTCTCAAATCCTTGAACAACAGGTGATGACACAGGCTAGAAACCAGAGCATGAATAGAAAGAGTCATTGAACAAAAAGATTGAGCTTTAAAATTATTGAAAGGCAAACAACTAAAGTGGATAAAGAAAGCAGAGATGAGCAGAGAAAAGACGAAATCCAAAAATATTTCTTGTTTTCTTAGAAAGCATGGGATCTACATAGACATACTCCACGAACTGTTGCTCTACTCCAATACTATTTATTGTTCATACTCATAATAGTTTCTTCCAAAATTATTTGGTTGTATATTTTTTCTTCGGAGAATAAAGATTTGATTACAGAAATAATATGATCAATGAACTATTTTCTCCCCTATCTCTACCTAATAGTCTTTCTTTATCTTCTAAAAGAAAAAAAACATATTATGAACTCTTCTCTCTCTACTTTTCTTTCTATCTCTCTAGTTTATAGCACTTTTATAATTTTCATTTTCCATCCATAACAAGATTGCAATCATATGATAAATTTATGCATAACAGCCACCCATTATCTTGGTGAAATTGTATTAATTTGGCAAAATAAATTCTCAAAGATAAGGACAAACAATAAAATGCTTAGCGGGGTCTAAATGAGATTATTGAGTGACTTTGAGGCCATAAATTAAGGTTTTCCAACAAGCACTACCTGTATGGCACTTATATTATTTCCCATGAGATGTAGCTCTTCAATTGCTGGCAATGAAGGCTTGATTATTTCAACCTGAATATCAAGAAAAATATGGTATTTCAAAATTGAAGTATATGAATAAAACATGGAAAGAAAAGAAGGAAGGAGAAAATAACCTACCTGCACCCAATTTATACCAGTATTGTTTAAAACTAAAATGCAGATGCCTTTTAGTTGTGGCAGTCCAGAGATATCCTTTGACATTATATTATTAGAAAAATTGATAGCAGTGAGACCTGGTAACTGTTCACAGATGGCACCAACAACCTGCAAGGAAAGACCAACTCAAACAAGATACCAGGCTATGCAACAGAAGCAACTTTTACTCATAAAATATTCTAGAAAAACATTAGTTTATATGCCACTAACACCAGCGCAAGCTCTTCAATAAGCTTTGAATAAAACTAGCCTCTCAAAAATCGGATTCATCTGCTACAAATAATGAACTTAATTAAAAAGAAATTCTAATGTTTACCATCTATTATTGCCAACAAAAAAGGCATCTGCACATTGTGACAAGGAACTACAAACTCGCCAGATGTATATTTCAATATCCGGAAAACAAAATTTTATAAAAGCACCTCAAAGATGTTGGAACAAGTCATCAACTACAAATTGCATTTCTTTTTACCCTTTTTTCCCTTTGGGGGAGGATGGAGACTTGTTGTGAATACTCACAAATGTGTACTGAATAGGATTTTTGCAATGAGAACCACGGAAAACATACATGGGCCCTTAATTTTAAAACTGTAACAGCAAATTGCTTGCTGTAAGAATATCATATTTCCTACTTTTTCGCATAGCACATCAAACATCAGCTACCTTAATGGTGTGATTTCTGATGCATCTTAAGGTGTTAAAGCCTCAGTTCAATTGTTTACAATAAGCCAATTTGTCAAGTGGTGAATCGGGATTTAAGAAATTTCAACAAGGATAGCCTCATATAAAATTTATAGAAAAGACCATGAATTAATCTATCTAAGAAAGTATATAATTTGGCAAAAATAATAGTTCACAAATGACATGAGTACAAACTGTGATGCAAATAGCAGAAATGTATATATTAGTGGAGAAACACATAAAACAACTCTTACAAGCTACATATTGCAGGAACACACACCTTCCATTCTGAAAGCAAATTTCCAGTCAAGTCAAGCTCCTTTAGTTCTACAAAAGTTTGAATATCAGAACTAAATATAATCGCCAACTCAGGCAAAAAAAAATTTGAATCATTTCAGTCATTAATTTTCTTTCAACAAACAAAAAGGAAAAGAAAGCAACTTACTCGGCACAATAGTTCCAATATCAACTCCAAGAGAGCTAACACCCATAAAAGATAATGAGGCACTCTTCAACTCTTCAAATTTACTTAACTTATCTTGAATTTTTTCTTTACCCACAAATTCAACTGACACACGTTTGTTCGTCGCTGATAGAACATACATTTCATCTACAAAATAAGCCAATTCAACAAGAATTTAGCTACATTACCCAAAAACAAATGCTCATAACATTACCAAAAACAACAGAAATCACATGGAATGTGCCACAACATAATTGGAAACTCCATTGTCAAAGTAAAAGAAATATAAAGCAACACAGCATTGCTACATTTTACCAATCACATTATTGAAACTAAATAGTAACGTTACCTGACCAACATCCAACTACCCACTTTAACAAATAAACTGCCATGTTACCGATTGCTAAAATCCCAATAAAACGTTAACGGAATGAGCATTTCGCAAAGCCACAACATCAGTTTGTAAAGAGTTACCTCCATCATTTTAGAAATTTAAAACCTATAATCTGAAAATTTTATCATTTTCGAACTCTAACTGACACAGTAACATTACTGGAACAGTATCATATTATTAATAACATTTATGGTAAAAATAGAATATAAATGTACATTATATACAGTATAAACCATCATTTATATAATTATCATTTTTTTTTTCACTGTAATTATCTTGGTAACGTTACTGAACCAGTAGCATAGAATTTACAATTTAACAAATGTTCCATTCTAAAAAATAATAATAACAATAAATAAAAACAAAAATAAATTAATTAAATTAATCACTGACCTTCTTCCTCTTTACTAGCCTCGCCTTTGTATCTGAGTTGAAGAGCTTCAAGCAACGAAATACCTGGACTCAAGTTCTGGACCCGAACAAAGGATCCGGACTTCTCTGATCGTGCATTGAAGTAACGGACACCGTTGACGGAGCCGTCGTGCTTACCGTTGCCGTCGCCATCCCAATCGACTCCGATCCACGTGCCTGAATAGCCCTGCACTTCTCCTACGTACTTAACCGTACCGATTCGACGCGTGTCGTTGGCTGAGTGAACTCGCTGCCCGAGTTTGAATGAATCGGCGGCAACATTACTGGAATTGCTCATTTGAACTCAGAGAGTTTTCCCGATGAAAACAAGTTCAAATCACTAAAGAAGAAAGATATTAAAGCTGTTATCAACAATAGCCAAATTTTAATTTTAAGGGTATTTTTGGAAATTACTCCATTTTCAAAACTTCTGAGAAATAATCAAAGTTTGATTAAATTGACGAAAATATCCCTCCTCCATTTGATAATGACGAATAAATTATTCCTGATTTGACAAATTTTTCTCCAGAGTAATTTAGTTAAAATAAATTGTAAAAATTTTAGCAAAAGATCATCTTGTAAATAGACTAAATTTGAGAGAGATGAATAAATATATTAATATTAAATTGATCTCACCGTAAAATAAATAAATAATTATGTGGTCACCATCTTAAGACTCCAAACACTTAAATGGACATTATTTATTATTATTCTTTTGTCTTTTTCTTAAGAGAGGGAGAGCCCATGCATAATTCTATGCCATGAAACCAAATTCAAAGATAAGAAAAAAAACGAATCAAACACAAACAAAAGCAGATAGAGTAGAGCTCTGAAATGAGCTGCTCATTCAGCCTCCAATCTCTCAAGGCTTTGCCATCTCTTTCCTCTACTCAATGCAGAAGAAGAACAAAACCATCTCCTCTCTCCATTACATCTCTACAAAAATCAACCAACCCCATCAAGATTAATAAGGTAACTCAACTTTTCCCTCCTCCTTTTTCTTCTTTGAATCATGAGTTTCACAAACTAATTTCATGGCAGAAACTTCTTTCGAGCTTACCCCAGAAGGCATTTCACTTCTTAGATGAGAAAAAATCTGGATTGGCAGTTCAACTTGGAGCTATACTTTTGGCTACTGTAAGGATTCATCCATTTTAAATTTTTTTTTTTTTTCTTTAAGCTTAAATGGGAATTGTTAATTTTGGTTAATCAGTTTGAGCAGCCAGCAATTGCAGTAACTGGAGAGAATAATTATGATGTAGATTTGGTCACAGTTATAATAAAACTTGGAATTATTGCAGTTTGGTACTTCCTTATCATGCCGGTGAGTATTTTTTTTTTTTTTTATATATATTATTATTATTATGTATCCTTTTTTTCCGATAAAATGTTGAATTTTCTTATATTTTGCTAATCTTATAGTTGCTTAATTAATGGCAGCCAATTATAATGAACTGGCTTAGAGTAAGATGGTATAAGAGAAAGCTACTGGAAATGTATTTGCAATTCATGTTTGTCTTCCTGTTCTTCCCAGGGTGAGTTTTTTTTATTTTTTATTTTTTTAAGTAAGAAATGTTAATGTTATTTTATTTAAATAGGGATACTGATTTATTAAATTCTAATTTACAGGCTACTGATTTGGGCACCATTTCTCAACTTTAGGAGACTTCCAAGAGATCCATCAATGAAATATCCATGGTCTACACCTGAAGATCCTTCATAAGTTAAAAATTATTATTCGAAGTTTCCCTTTGCCGAACCTGAAGATTATGAATAAAAATTAATTGTACTATCAAAATCTTGAGTTTCATATATTGAATGTAAAGACATGCTTATTTTAGTCACAATAATTACTTGAAATAGAGATCAAAGATTGACACAAATGGGTAAAATTTAATCGTATGGAAATTTCATTTCTCAGAGGCGTTTCTAAATGTATCTCACCCATTAACTTAATCATTCATATGATTAGAATCTACAAGCAAAAAAAAAATAATGAAATAAAGTTATCTTTTTTGCGTAAGCCACCACGTAAATGGGACGATCTTCTTCAACCTTATTTTCCAGGGAGATGCCGGCTTTTTTCAAGCAAAATCTAAAGGCCTGTATTCTGATACTGTATTCAAGTCATCAGATCATTTCATGTCCCTAAACAACGGTAAAATTAAAAGATATTCCCCTTTTGCCTTGGTCAGAAGCAGAAAGTTCGGAAAGAAGAGAAGAAGCTAGTATTGGTAAGAACAAAACGATGCTTTGCATCAGTAATTGCGACACACATAAAACATCATGCTCAAAAAGATCCGTGGGAGTTGAAAGCTACAGAAATTTTCTTCCAATCAAGGGACTCCATGTTCGGGGACATGAAAGCCGCACCCACAGCCAATGCAACAGCAACGACGGCAACGCTTTTGAGGCAACCATGGCCGCTTGACAACTTTCCCAATATATGTTTACAATACTTGTCTGAATTCTTGAAGAGTGCTAGGAGTGCAGCGTCGGCCCCACCAGCAATGGCATTCTCATTCTATAAAAAAGAAGTTTGAAAAAGGGCATTAGTTAAGTTAACTATGTTTGCATAATCATTAGAATTGCAATTGAGATGGTCGTGCAATGTTAAATATCCTAAAATAATAGAGGGCTACCTTCTGCCTAAAGCTCTTGAGGGTCGTCTTCAAAGAGTCGAAAGGTAAGAGTTTTGAAGATTGCTCTTTCCATTCACCAGAAAGCTTTTTCAGAACAGCGACACTAGCTTCTAGATTGTCCTGATAAACCTTGTCCTGTTTATATGCACGGTATGATAAAAAGAATATGTAAATTCTACATGGCAGAGCCAAAAGAAGAAATGGAAAAAACTGCCATGAACAAAGAGAGATAAAAATTAGAACAGCTTACCCACTGCTTGTAGCAATCAGCATTTTGCGTCAAACACCAGATGAATATGCCAGCTGCTTCATTTGATAACTCAGGAGTGCCTGTAAAAGACAACTATCTCAATATAAACTTCAAAACCTATCATCTTTCAATATTTTCTTAGAAAACAACCGAGATGAAAATGTAATTCAGGTTTGCATACTTTCTCCCGCTAGTTTGACAGAAAAACTCAGTATCTGCTGTGAAACTTGTTTCATTGCTTTGCTTCCAGTGGCACCAGCAAGAGCCACCTCTCTTAAGGTGGGATATATTGCCTCAAACCTTTCTGTAGCCTACATGAATCATCACATCCAAACAGAAGTTTGAGCACCAAATCTATATATATAAACCCAGACTGTAAATGCCCGTTGCCAATACACACCTTTACTCTAGCTGAAGATGTAGGGAATGTAAGTCGCAACAGTGTCTCAAGGGCAGCAGGTGGCACCATACGCTCCCCCCTTCTAACTGCTCCATTCACTAAGATTGTACGAGCCTTTGGGGTAGATAAGATTCTGCAACCAAAATACAAAATGTCAGAAAGAGACAAGAATTTGAAGTGAGAAAATATTGTAAACTTTAAAACCCTCCATACCTCTCCACAAGCTGCAAAATTATGTCCCTGAACAGTGGATTGCAACTTTTGCTACCAACTACAGGCAAAAGATTATGTGCCCATGCATACAACCCAACAGCCAGATCCCCTTGAGAAGCCTAGACAACAAAATTTTGGTAACTGGCATAAGAAGCATATATATGTTGGGAAGATTAACAACTAGCATAGTTTGTTTTCCAAGTAGATCCCTTTGTTATGCTAATACATAGTTGTTTTTCACTAACCTGTGTAATCATCCATACAATAATTGGAAGTTTATCTTGTCCCTGATACTTTTGACTTTCCCTCAACATTGGTAGAACACTAATTAAGGCATCAGGTTTTCGTCGCAAAACCATTGTCAAAGCCACAAAAATTGCAACCTGCCATTTCAATAATACATTACTTAAATGCCAATCCAATGTGAAAATGTTTTAGGATTCATTTACAAGCTAGCATTTGATTTATTCCAAAGACAGCTCACAATAAATTGGAGTGTAAAGGTAGCACAAGAAAGAATTAAGCAATTGAAATGGTCACAGCTTAATATCTTAAAATTATAGGTTCACTCTACAACTTAAAACTCTAATATAGAGAGGGAAAAAAAAAAACTTATGCTGCGTTTGTTTCGTTATTTCACCACTATCCTGTCCTTATTCCAAAAACAAATGCGTGTTTGTTTCCCTATTTTCAAAATCATATTCTAAATTAAGAAACCTTTTTAAACCCCTTAGGTTTGCTAATTGACAAAAACACCCCCAACAAAAAAATTTATAAATTGACAAAACACCCCCACCCACTCATAGTTGTCAGATTCCGACAACCACCATTGGTGGTGGCCAGAATCTGTCACAACGACGCACTACCGGCCGGAAATGTCTGGTAATGAACCGATCAGGTCTTCTTCGGCCAGATCTGGCCGTCAACGACGGCAATATCTTTGGTCGTCGACGACCTGAATCTGGCCGAAAAAGGCCAGATCTACGAACGACTAGCCAGATCCGGTCGGTCGTGCGCCGCAACGCCAGATTCCAGCGCTGGTGGCCGGAATCTGGCCACTATGGGTGGGTGGGAGTGTTTTTGTCATTTTACAAAAATTTTATATATTTGGGTGTTTAGCTAAATTAGCAAATCTAGGGGTTTTCTTTGTTAATTTTTAAATTCTACCTCGTAATAATCACCGAACTCTATTTAACAATAATATTTCAAAAATACTACTCAAAATAATAAAACAAACACACCCTTAGCATTTAAATGGCAACAAAATCTAATGAGCTGCCTTTATTTAATTGCAAACCAACCGCAATGAATGACTATAAACAAAGTCCACAGACCTATCACAAAATAAAATTTTCCATTATGCACAAACAAACATATACTCTAAACAAAAATCAACAAAACTAGCAACAGTTCAGCTAATTTTAAAAGCCCTAAACATCTCTTGGAGCAAATAATATCAAAGCCAAAAATTGTCGATCCTAGCAGTTAGTTATTCATCTCTCGTTATAAGTGATTATAATCTCATTAGAGAATTATGGAGAATTGGTGTCACCTAGCTTAGGCCTCAATGGAAGAAGATAAAACTTCTTGCATCCAAAATGCAATGTGGCGTATAGCAAGTACATTGAGAATAACCAATCAGCTCACGTTTGTGAAAGTTAATCATAATTGATCAGCTGCATCCTCTAACCCTTTATCTAAAGGAGAAGGCATAACAGAGAGTGCAAAGCATTCACTTCTAATCATTAAAGGTTATCTAAATTGAAAATATCAAATCACCAATTATAAAGTCAACACCGGGACATCCTACGAAATTCAAATTCAAAGCTGTAGAACAACAATGAAAGATCTTTTAATGAAAGGTAAGCTCATTGGTTATTAGAAATAGACAAAATTTTGAAATGATCAATTGTTATTTTTATCATTAAATTTGACAATCATAAATTGGTTCTGAAATATGGCAAATGTAGTCTTTCATTTGGCAAAATCACTACTCTCATAAGTCTGACTATGTCCATATGCATTAGAAGTAACACTATATTTCTCAATTTATCTTTCAAGCTGCCCTAGTTAGACAAAAATGTCAGCATGAGAGAACCTATTCCATGACAAACTCACGGTTCTTACTATTAAAGAACCTGTTTCCTGGGTTAGAATAGAAGAAACCCTTCAAACCTACTAGCAACATTTTTCAAAGTTAATCTTTTAATTGATCCAAGTTGGAATCCAATAATTGATGTGATTATGAAAGTAGCACTCCAACAAAAGTCACAAACATGTATAGGGTTTAATTTTATAAAAAAAAAATTAAGTATATATATATATATATTGCATTAAGAAAAATTCAAAAAATAAAACCGCATACAGTTTTTTAACAAAAAATGACTATCTTTAAAAATAATCTCACATAATCTTAGGAAAAAATTACATGTTTAAAGATATAGATAAGAGAAATGAGCTATTAGCTAACAAAACGATAATAAATATAGGCAACCATTGGTACTGCAATTATACATAACCATCCACCAAAATCATGCATAAAAAGACAAAGACAGATATAAGCAAAAGCATCCATGGCAGAAAGTTTTACCTGGGATTTTGAAGCTTGTTGCACGACCTTCTTAGAACCCTTTGCACCAGCATGATGGGCATCGAGGTCAACAAGAATGCTATCCAAAGACCATAATACAAAGGACGAAAGTGCTTCAGGGGATCGTTGGTTGATCCAGTCAATTGATGTCTTATAAACAGCATCCGAAATGTGAGAAATGGGGATCTGTTATAAAAATATTAACCAATTAGGTAAACAAACTAGCAAAAAGAGAGGGAAAAAAAGCTCAACGGTTCCCCTACAGCCAGTAGGGTTACCAGACATTTTATTTCTCAATGAAATATCCCATTGACAACAACCCCAACCACCCCCCCCCCCCCCCCCCCCCCCCCCCCCATGTGCCTCCTCATAACCCAACCCTCAAACAATTCTTCAATTTTACAAACATTTGAAGTTCGACATCACATGTAAGCTTCATAAAACAAAATCACGAAACTTACATCAGCATCTTCGCCACAGTGTTCTCTTTGAAAAGCTTCATCCAAGGGAACTGAGACGCACTGACCCCGAAAATGCCCTCCCGAAATAATCGCAAACCTCATCATTTGTATCTCTTGCTGGGATCCATACGTGCCCTAATCAAACAATCCAATAAAAATCAACGGATCGAAACGAATCACAACAAGACACGCACAATTCGCAAACCATTTCCTTCCTTACCGATATATCAACAAGAAATGCGGCGAGATCGGCCGGTCAATCTTGGCTGCAGCTTCCGCCACAGAAATCTTCGGCTTCTTCGGCTTCTTTTGCTTCACCTTCTTAACCTCCTCGGCCTTGCCGTTTTCGGCAGCCTCCGCGTCACTCTCGTCTTCGTCCTCGTCGTCAGATCGGTGTTTCGATGTCACTTGAGGCGTGAACAACAGCGACGTTCGCCTGCTGAGCGCTGACCAATCACGACGTCGTTCCTCGGCTTGCTGCCGAGTTACGGAACACACTACTCTTATCTCCATTAACGAGCCGTTAGTACGAGCGGTAACGGCGGACGGATCGGCGTTAGGTTTAGCGGCCTTGCGCTGGCGCTTGACGACCTTTTGCCAGCCGTGATCGTTGTTGTTATTGTTGTTGTAGTGGAGTTGCTGGTGATCTCGGGAATTCGTTGACGTTTGAGTCGACAAGAGCGGGTTCCATGCTTGTTTTGATTTTGATTTTGGTGAGGTTTGAGGATTTATTTGATTTTGTTTTCGTTTTTCTGCTTCTGTTTTTTTTTTTTTTTTTCGATGGGGAGAGAGAGAGAGAGAGGGGGGAATGGGGATGGACTTGGAGTGGGGCTTTAAAGAGAGAGTATTTGTGGCGTGGAGAGGAGGATTTATGAAGTAACCTCTGTTTTTGCCATTTGTTGGGTGCGAAATTACAATATTGCTACTCTTCAAATTAATGATCCTCATTTTTGTTTTTATTAATTTTCATACTTCCCCTAACGTATGACAATATAAAAATATTCTCCTGAGGTTTCAAAAATAACACAAATCCCCTTACTATTAAGTTTTAAGTATTAAAATAAACTACAGGAAGACAATTTAGACCATAATACGACGCTATCCAAATGTCTATGGAGTGAATAATTATTTTTGACCATTACTTATTTTGGTAGATAAATCCATAGAAAAACTATCCCATTATACTATTTTTTGAACCTGAATATCTTATAGTTTTATTCATTGTATTGAGTTTATTCTTGGTTCTTATTATCCACATAATTATACTAAAAATTGACCTTGCAAATTACAAATTAATAGGATAATAATAATAAATTATAAATGCATAAACTTCTAAAGTAATAGCAACTTATTCAAATGACTATTATGAAATAGGGAATTTATTGACACCCCTTAAGTATCGTGAAGGAACATTATTACGCAAAAGTTCCATAAACTAACAATGTTATCTCTTTTGTTACTCTCCACATAAACATATGTTGGATTAATCATATTTGACAGTGAAAATACACACCTTATGAGTAACAGTGTAACCCTTACGAGAAGAACGATGGTAAAGGTATTGCCACGATCTAGTTGTATTTAATTGAAGCAATTAAGTGAATGTCAACTAAATTTAGAGATAAAGTTGTGAATTTATGGAATTTGTAAGAATCTGATTGTGTTTTTAAGAAACTTATGGTGTCAATGTAATTCCTGTAGTATCATTTATCAATCAAATTTAGAGGTGTTGATTGTTAGTTTATGGAAGTTGTGAGTACTGGATTTTTTTTTAAGAATATTGGGATGTCAATTGAAGTTTTCTCTCAAATAAATTATTAGCATCACGTGCCAGCCATAAGATTTAACTAAATTAAATGAAATGTAAAATGGTAACTTTTTTATTACTAAAGTTAGCTTTTTGAAATTTGAATTGCCAATTTTAATAGTTTATATATTTAGAATATTTCCTAGCATATAAATTTTACTAATAAACGTACTCAGTTTGAAATTTTATATGAAGAAATTAGCAAGTGGTTATAATATTTATAAGAATTTTAATGAAAAATTTACAAATTCCAAAAATGTTTTTTTATGGAGGTTAATAAATTTCCCATTTTTAAAATTTAATCTTTATAAAATTTCTATTTTTAAAATCTATTTTTTTTTTAAAGAGTAAACGACTTTTTCCCACCCAAGGTTTGCCTTAAGACACTTTTCCACCTAAAAAGCTTCAAAATACCACTTTTTTCGTCAAAGTTTATATTCCGTTAATACTAAAATACATTTCATTTTTTTAGCCGGTGTTCGACTAGTTATTAAGAGTTAGGATAAGAGAGTTTTTGTAAAGTGGAGGTCAGCAGATTGAATGGTGGTGACCAATTAAATATTCGTCGCTAAAATCAACTAAGAATAAAAAATCCTAATTTTGCAGTGACCGACAATCGACGAGAAATCAGGTGTCGGATTGAGAGGAGTTTTATAAAGAAAAGACCAAAGGTTTAAATGGTGGTGATGGAGAGAATTTTCACCATCAAAATCGACCGGAATTAGCTTTGGGTATTAACGGAATATAAACTTTGGGTGAAAAAGTGGTATTTTAAAACTTTTGGTTTACAAAATCATTAAGGCAAACCTTGGGTGGGAAAAGGACGTTTACTCTTTTTCTAATAACGAAATCAGTGGCCAATTTTAATAGCTATAAGAATGTTTTCTTTTTTGAGATAAAGATATAATTAATAAATTTATATTTTTAGATAATTTATGAAAAAAAGTGGATGAAGTTGAGCAAAGAAAGGAATCGGAGTCAAAGAAAGGCTACGGTAGTTAGTTTCGTAAATCATAATCAAGTTGAAGGGTCCATTTTGAAGAAGGGGGTCAAAAAATCAACGGTAGATCGGGGCCCACGGTCATGTGGGTCAGTCGGATCACATCCACTTCTATTTATAATGTTTAAAAAAATAAAATAATAATCAGGGTCAATCGCATATCTATTGATAGCAATATGGTCGTGCAATTATCATTCACGTTGAGGAGTATCATGATATCATGATATCATGATGTTGACTTGATACAGATTTATTGATAGAGTTTATTTAAGAAAAAAAAAACATTGGGCTTCAGAGTGGGCCAGTCCACTTAGGATTTAACTTGGGCTTCGAAATGGGCCTATCCAATTAGATTCGGAAATATCATTTATCCCCCATCCTTTTGCGAAGTGATTTTTAGCCCCCATCTAATTGGTCTTCACAGCCTGGCTAAGTATATTTCTTCTATAATTAAAAAAAAAAAAAATATTTAAATCCTATTTAATATCGAAAATAACCTTCTAAGCTTAATTATGTTTTCATTTTACACCCTATTTCTCAAATCAAACTTAATTAGGTTTTTTCTTTACACTTTTTTTTCCTCAATTTCCTAAATTCAACTTATTTTCTCTTCTTCGAAATCATCATGTTATGTAATTACTTTATTCCATAGTTTTAATATTATATTTTCATCAAAAACAAAATATTTAAATAAAAACAAAATATTTTAATGACTATGAATATTTAAGATTAGGTTACAAAAATTTAGAGTTACAGTTTGTGTAACATTACATGTTAAAAATTAAAACAAAAATATAAAATAAAGTATGAGTGTATTTAGGTATTATAATGTTATTTCTAGTCATTTAAATTAAGATAAAATATGTAAAAAAAAAAAAAATTAAAAGTGGAGGCTAAAAATCAATTAGGTGGGGTTTAAAAATCACTTTCCCATTCTTTTTATTTCATTAGTCTTTATTTCTATCCAAAATAAAGATAAAAATGGAATTAGAAATAATATTGAAGTATTTTAAAGGGTTATTATCATTAAGAGGATTTAGTAAGCATGGCAATATTCCCCAGAATTTTGAAGACCCATCCCAACCTGCCCCATATGGGGCGGGGAAGCCCTGGTTTTTTTGGGGATTGGGGCGGGGGTGGAGGGAAAAACCCTTGCACTTTCTATGAAATTTCATCTATGTCCCTTAGTCAATTACCATAATGCCCTCATTTTTATTGCATTCTCCATAAAATTCTATCTCTTTTCCCTTCCCACTTTTTCAACTAATTATGATTGAAAAGACCATTTTACCCGTAATGAAATTTTAGGGAATTTTTTTCACACTTGTTCAAGATAACTTTGACAAAATTCAACTAAAGATATTAGGGCATAATAAAGCTACGTACCTCGATGTGGGCGTTATATTTTCTCAGGCGAAAGTACTTAAGAGGATAAATGTGTGACGTTGAGTCTCTTCCCAGCCAATGATGATAAATCACCCAACATATTCTAGTAATCTGCCGATTTAATTGAAGTTCTGTGGGAAGTTTTTGCACACTCAAACAACAGAACCAGAAATTTATGGGTCATCTCAGCGGACCAGTTGACATTATCACTCATCTAATAACATTACGGTGAGAATGACAACCAAGATTGGGACATCGTAATAATCAGCAAACACATCACCAACAAATATACGCACAATTAAACCGTATAAACTAAATAGAGATAAATTGTTACCTCGTTCGATCCAACACTACTTGAAGCCGTCAATGCAAGGGAAGCTACGGGCAACGTTGACCAATAGAGTGTATGACGGATTCCAAGTCTAGAAAAATGTTGAAACTTCCTCTTCTGGTTATGTTGTCTGAGCGTGTGAAAACTCCCCACGGTACTTCAATTAAATCGGCAGATTACCAGAATATGTTGGGTGATTTATCATCATTGGCTGGGAAGAGACTCAACGTCACACATTTATCCTAAGTACTTTCGCTTGAGAAAAGTATATCAAGCATGACAAAAATTGCTTCAACACGGGCTTCGGTCCAAAACTCCAACATGTCCTTTAGAGGTTTGGCAAGAATATATCAAGTTAAATTTAAAAATTTTAAATTCATTTTTAATCTATGACACCGTACTTTTACGCAGGTTTTTTGGGACTAACATATATTAATGTATGTTTGTTTTTCATTACCAGCAAAACCCACAAACGCAACAATTCTTCCACAAGGGACTTCCTCACAAGGAGCTTTATGAAGTCATATTTGAGAAGCAAACTATCATAGGGACATATGCTTACACATCTACGTCTCAACCTGTGGAGAACTTCACATCTTCCGATCAGGGATTGGTTGACATTGATGATAGCGACTTCGAACTTGATCAAGATCAAACGACAGAGGAAAAACAGTCAAACACATCTGGTCATGGAAGACTGAGAAATAGAAGGAAGAGAAGCGGCCTAGGACATGCACTTGTGGATGTCATTGGCAGATTGACAGACGTGCTTGTGGAAAGGAGTATGGAATCTAGGGCTAGCAATCGCAGTCAAGATGAGGGGAACAGAGAGAACACCAATGCTCTATTTGATTCGTATTCCATGGGCCATTGTATTGACAACTTTACGTCTATGCAAGTACCCTCAGAGTTATGCATACCGGTTGTCAAGTACTTATATCAAAATCTAGGGTGGCGGGAGATATTCGTATACCTGCCACCCGAGGAAAAGGCTAATTGGATATAATGACTTTTGCAATTTGTAAATGAGCTTATACGACCTAAGTGTTTCCCCACAGTTTTGTATATGCCAGTTGACACTTATTCCTTTTACAGCTAACCCAAACTTTTTTTAGCACCTTGATTTGAAAAATGTACCCTAATGTTTGTTATTGTATGAATTTATTCATTGTGCTATTGTTTTAATGTGAGAGAACATGTTTCATATAAGTTCAGGATTGTAATTAGAATTAAAAATTAAATGTTATATTTTGGTAAGTACTACAACAGCTGTGAAATGATGGTTAATGTTTTACAAATGTATAGGTTTAGATGGCGTCGTCTAGGCATATAGAAAGAAGACGAAATATTGGTTGATTTAACAATTGCATTGTGCACTATTGCCGCATTGGAAACATACTTCAGAACACATAGGCGTCAATTACGACATACATCTATATTAACTGGTCATGATTACATGTTGGAAGTACTAAATGGTCATGATAATAGAATCTTTAGGAAGTGTCGCATGGACAAAAACTGTTTTACAAACTTACGTTACATTTTGGCACAACAAAGGAAATTGCGAGCAACCAGGAGGATAAGTATTGAAGAACAAGTCATGATATTTTTTACAACCGTAGGTAAAAACGAGACAGACGGTATGATGATGGAGGATATCCTACATTCAGGTGAGACGGTCTCTAAATATGTTGGTGAAGTTTGTGAGGCGATATGTTAGTTGAAGACAGAGTTTATCAAGCCACTTGACTTTAGTGATGTTCCACTGGAAATATCGACCAACCGAAAATATTACCCTTTCTTTAAGGTACTTTTCATTATTTTTTATGTTAGTGGGTAGTTAAGTTCATTGTGTTATTAATGTTGATAGTCTGTTCATATTACTAAAATTTAGTTTTGATGATAGGACTGTATTGGAGTCATTGATGGGACACATGTCAATGCTTGGATTCCATAGGAGTTGGCCGATATGTACCGAAATCGCAAAGGAACGTTGTCACATAATGTAATGATTGTATGCGACTTTAGGATGATGTTCACTTTTGTCGTCACTAGGTGGGAAGGATCTGCACATGATTCAAGAGTTTTGAATTCAGTTCTTGATAATCCTAATTCTGGATTCTCACATCCTCCACCATGTATAAGTACCTTCTTTACGTATTATAACATACTAACTCCATTTTTTAGGCTTTGGAATTCAAATAACATGTGTGATTTTATTATAGGAAAATACTATTTGGTTGATGCGGGTTATCCAAATAGAGAGGGATTGCTTGCCCCTCATAGGCAAGTACCTTACCATCTTCATGATCACTACCATAACCGAAGGGGGCCACAAGAGTTGTTTAACTACAGACATACATCACTTTGCAATGTTGTCGAGAGAACCTTTGGTGTTTTAAAAAAAGGGTTCCGTATTCTCAATGGAATGAACAATTACTCGGAGAAACAAGCTAAGATTATTATGGTATATTGTGTACTTCATAATTTTATTAGAAGGTATAATATGGAGGACCCTATCTTCCAACAGTATACTGAAAATACGAGTAATGAGCAAATATATTTTGATGTCCAAAACGGGACAGAAGATGGCGAAAATAAAGAGGGATCAAGTCAACCGTAACAACGTATTATAGACGACATGCAGATTCTGTGGGATAACATAACGACTAAAATGTGGGCAGAACATATGACTATGTCGTAGTTGTTAATGGAGTATAAGTATACAAACGATTCTACGGGTTGATAATTAGTAGTTTGTCATATATGTATTAATGTTGTGTTTTTAAATAGTAGGATTAGTACTTGAAATTAATATGGGAAATTTGTTTTGCATTTAGTGGTTACGAAATTACCAATCAAATATTTAATATTATTAAAATGTAAATTTATAAGTTTTTAGGTTACAATAATACATTATTTTAACAAAATGCACCAAAATATTGTATCAATAAATCCTTTATAAAAAAATATACCAAACCAATATTCAACAATTTATTCAATTGTAATAACAAAGATAAAATACTCTACCAAATACATTTTATTCAAATCATATTCTCGTAATAACAACCCAACTCAACTCAACAATACTATTTCAAAAATCCTACCCAAAATAACAAAACAAACACATCCCACGGTTGTGTTTAGGGCATTATTTCTACCATATCCTATCACTATCCTATCCAAAATACACATTTGCATTTTATTCTGAAAATCCAATTCTACTTTATTTAACTATTTTTAAATCCCCTAGGTTTGTTAATTTAACTAAACACCCTCTAAAAAAAGTTTAAAAATTGACAAAAACACCCCCACCCACCCACATTTGCCAGATTCCAGCTACCATCGCCAGAAGGTGGCAGGAATTGGTAGGAATCTGGCGTAATGGCAAACTATCGACTGTATCTGACTGGTAGTGCGTTGATTTAGCCTTTTCTGGCCAGATCTTTGGTCGTAGTTGGTCATCAACGATCAAACATAGTTAGATCTAACCGTAGATCTGGCCTTTTTCGGCTAGATCCATCCGACCAAATCCACAATGGATCTGGCCAGAAAATGCCATATCGGCCAGATCCAGCTAGTCGTGCGCCATTACAGTGACTGCCGACCACCCTCCGACAATGTGGCCGACTGTAGACATTTAATGGGTTGGTGGGGGTGTTTTCGTTAATTTTCAATGTTTTATTATAAGGGTGTTTAGCTAAATTAACAAACCTAAGGGGTGTTTTTGTTAATTTTCAAATTCTACCTCGTAATATCCACCCAACTCAACTTTTTGAAAAATCATACCCAAAATAATAAAACAAACACACCCGTAATATCCTAAAAACAATATAGGTATGAGCACTTTATTCACCGATTCCACATGATTGGGCTTTAACGGGCCTACAAAGTTAGGCCCAAATCTAATTGACACACTCATGTTTAATACCCAGAAGTCTAGCAATTGGGCTTTTTAATTTTGTATCATATGCAGTATATGCACGTTATGTGCTTGAAGAAGATGAACAAATTTACAAAATTAAGATTCTCTAATTAAGTTAACATAAAAATTAAAGAAGAAATTTTACTTTGAAAATTGATTATTGGGAAACAATAAGTTGAGAGAAAGAAACTGGGGTGACCTGGATTACAAATAAACCAGAAATTATGTTATAGAGGATAATTACGTATATAAATAGAGTAATGCTACCCGTCTCAAAATATATCTCAAAATTCATATCTTCACAAGTGTGTAATTCTATGTGGTGTCTTTCTACATACAAATAAAACATAGCGGCTGCGTTTGTTTCAGTTTTGGGAATACTACTTTTAGTATTCCCAAAAAAGTTAAACAGTAAAATACCCAAAAACTCAGATTTTTGGGAATACTACTCCCAATATTATTCAACTTTTTTTAAACTCCTTAAATTTGATAATTTAATTAAATACCCCTAAATATTTTTTTTTAAATTACAAAAACACCCCAATAATCCACATTTACCAGATTCCGGCCACCACCACCGGAAAATGGCCGGAATCTGGTAGGATGGCGCACTACCGGCTGAATCTGGCCGATAGTGCGCCGATCTAGCCTTTTTCGGCCAGATCTAAGGCCAAAGATCTAGCCATTGATGGCCAGATCTTTGGCCGTAACAGTCGGTCACGAAGGCCAACAAACGGTCGTCGTTGACCATCAACGAAGACAGTTTGTTGGCCGTCTTTGAGAGCAAATACGGCTAGATCTGGTGGTTGACGGCCAGATCTGGCCGTAGATCTGGCCTTTGCCGACCAGATCCACCGTGGATCTGGCCGGAAAAGGCCATATCGGGGCATGACCGGCAAGATCCAGCCGGTCATGCGCCCATAAGGTGGCTTCGGCCACCTCCGGTGGTGGTGGCCGACTGGGGGTGTTTGAGGGTGAGTTAGGGGTATTTTTGTTAACTTTTAATGTTTTATTATAGGGGGTATTTTGTAAAAAAATAAATATATAGGGTATTTTATTAATTTATAAATCCTACATCGTAATACCCGCCAAATTCAACTTTTTTTTAACTTTTTAAAAAAAACTTTTCCCAAAACCCCCAAATTTTGAACCAAACGGAGCCAGCTATTTTGAAAATAAACTTGACCAAAAATTATATAACATATATTTAAAGATGATTATTTCTACAATAGAGAGATTAAAATAAAAATTACATTAATCCCAAACTATCCTCACTCTTTAGAACTAAGCCTCTCTTCCACATAGATAACATCATTGTATCAAAAACAAACTTAAGCATTCTCAGTGCTCACTGGGAAACACCAATCAAGTTGAAACTTTATAATTCCTGAAGGAAGGCTAGACCAAAGACAACTCATATTATTTGTACTCAACAATTTCACCAAATTATCAGCATCAATTAATTTCCTATTGTTAAGATCTACGAAGCTTTTGACCTTGATATTTTTTAAGTAGTGCCGCCAACATTTGATATCATGAGAATTGCAACAACTCACATCCCTATCCTTCAGCTCGTTATATAATGACTAATATTCAAGCAAATATCAAATAATTAATTCACTTGAAACATTTTCCTTGGGCTTAAATGACTAGTTGGATTACAATCTCTAATCTTATAATAGAAAAGCGTATCATCTAAAGATGTTGTAATTCCTCTTTCATAGAACTAATTTGATTTTAACAAACTCCCTATGGTAACACATCAATATTAACTCCATTGAACATCTCACACACCAAAAATTGACTTAACTTCCAATTGAACAAAAACTGTTCTCTAAAATGGAACACTGCTCAATCCTGGATTTTTCATAAAAACTCCTCTCACCAAAACAAGTACATACATGTTTATCCAGTGAACTTTTCAAGCCATTTTCCAAAGTCAAATACCATTTAAAACATGATTTTCTTTTAACTCTTTCAAAACTGCCAAACTGTTTCCTGGATCAATGTTGCTGACTTGGTAAATTCATAACAATTTGACCTTTAGCTGAAACCTCACAAAACTTTCCAGAATTAAACTAGACACATAAAGGAGTCTCCAGAATTTAAAATCACTCAATTTGGATGAGTAAATGTATATTAAATCAGTTCTTAAAAATGCATGCTCTACAGGAAAACACAAAATTCCAGGATAACAGAGCAGACTTCGAAAATTCATAAAAAATCCAATACTCCAAACTTTTGGATAAAATAAATTTTCAAACAACCCTCAAGAAGTCTAAAACAAAATGTCTAAAATTTAACTTCAATTGCAAACCCAAAACACATATAGAATTTTCGGAAGTTCAGGCTGTCAGAATTTCACAGCGTAAATTTTTTATAACCAAAACCATACTTTAATAATTCTTGGTTCTTTAGGATTAACATATAAGCTCTACCCAAATAAAACTATTGTATTAAATCTCCAATTTTAGTCAACAACAAAAGTCAGCCACCATATCCAACATACTATTTCCTATAATTTCTTTTCTATTCACAAACATTGTGAACATGC
This sequence comes from Pistacia vera, assembly GCF_008641045.1. Lineage (NCBI taxonomy): Eukaryota > Viridiplantae > Streptophyta > Magnoliopsida > Sapindales > Anacardiaceae > Pistacia > Pistacia vera. The sequence goes on along the minus strand of NW_022195193.1, from coordinate 284,076 downwards.
ATAAAAATGCACATATGCATGTCCAAATTTATCAATATATAGTTGTTAGGGCCAAAAATTATCTTGGGCTTAACGAGGCCCAATAACGAAATAAACATGTCATAGCCCAAGGCCTCAACCCAATCCCGATTGGGCTTACGCTTAAAATCACCTTGTGAACTACCCACTCTATGAGTTGGGCTATCCTATAAGTTAAACTAAACTGGGTTTTAGCCCATTAGTCTGCAACAGTCTATAAATAGGAAATCAGAATCCCATTCTATTTCCTCTTCTACTAAGATTCCAAATCTTACTCAAACTATCAAACGATCTGATAAGGTCAAGAAATCATATCTCTTTCATGATAGGGATTATCTCCCAAAATAGGACTTAGTGTCCTACTAAGATTCCAATCTTATTTAAAGTATTAAACTTAATCTGATAAGGTCAAAAAATCATATCTCTTTCATGATAGGGATTATCTCCCAAAATAGGACTTAGTGTCCTACTAAGATTCCAAATCTTATTTAAACTATTAAACTTAATCTGTTAAGGTTAAGAAATCATATTTCTTTCTTGATATGGATTATCTCCCAAAAAAGAGGACTCAATGTCCTACTAGGATTCCAACCCCTTGGGTTCACTATAAAAACAGAGGTTTGCCCTCTCATTAGGCATGCAATCTCCCATAGTCAATCTATACTACTCAAAACCATCTATTTGCTCCTAAAGTTCTTGCTCCCAAGAACCCGACGCCTCCGCCGTAGTCCTAGCTTTCGACAAGACTCCTGGTAATTCTTCATCTCCATAATTCTTATCAAATAATCTCTTTCAGCCTTGCTGACTTGAATGTCGGAGTGCCTACGGCAAACACCACCACGGTGTTTTCCGGAAGCTTCACGCTTGCCCTTTCATGTGTGCAGGTCTAGCAAATTGTCAGTGGCCTCAACCTCACGGGATCAGACCCTATTTTCATGACGGTAGATTTTTTGCATCTACAATAGTCCACAATTCCATACCCTTCATTCCAACCATTACTTCCACCAAATAATTTCCAAACAAACCAGCCTTAGCGAAATTAGCTGGAATTCTCAATCATCAACCAAATCAAACATGCGGAAACACAAAATTCTCCTTTCCATTCATCAACATTTGGTATAGGCATAATTATTCATACATGAATGTCCACATAGTACCCACACTTACTTCCAAATTTCATTATATATAACATCATTCACATGCATTCCAAAGATAGTTTCCAAAGATGAATATAACCATATCAAAGCTGAAACTTTGGTTGCTAAAAAGGAATCAATACGTACCTCAAATAATTTGTACTGGGCTTCGAATGTTTGCAAAGACAAAGTCCTAGGATAACAAATCCAGAGAAGACAATCCAACAAAATCCTGTATTCTGACGGTGGCACTTTTGTATATAACTCAAGATTCCCAACATTTCAAGAGGGTGATGGAAAACTTTTCCTGAATTCTTCTAACTTAAAAGAACTCTAACAAATCAAAAAACAAAGCAAAACAAAACAATAAGTGGTGGAGAAGGATCATAAACGAATGTAAAAAGAGTGAAGTGAAATACTAATAATTAGTTATATGGAATTTATACACATACCACAGTTGGCCTTACAAATATCCTTAGATCTTCAATTTGATTGGATACTCCTAGAAATTCCCTCAGTTTCAGGCTCCATTGAGTGTCAAACGTAACTTTAGATAAACATTTAACTTGCCATGGACATATTGCATTTATGCGTGAAGTGGGAATAGGACTGTACTCGTAAGTAAAGGAAAGTAAATCTGGAGCATCAAGGTCAAGTGCCTTCATATTAACACAGCTACTAACTCGAAACTTCTTAAGCTGATTACTTGAAATCGTAATTCTTTCAAGGATATTGCAGTACACAAGGATCAAAGCCTCGAGCATGGGAAAGCTTGAGATAAAATGATGAAACTCTTGGTCTGCAAGACCAATGCCCATAAATTTTAACTATTTCAACCATGAGCACCCAACAATGTCAATCACTCTTGGCAATATTTCCTCACTAAATTCAAGGACTAACTCTTGAAGATTAGAGCAACAATTTCAACACTTTCAAGCTCATCTGATCCGATAGACATTATCTTCAGTTTGAGAGCTTTTAAAACACATAATCACTTCAAACCCCAACATTCCGAGAAAAATATTTCTTCAAGGAGAGGGCATTCACTACTAAGCTTCTGGACCATCTCTTCATGTATAAAAACCGAGTCCAAACTTAGCTTTATAAGAGAATTAAACCTTATTGTATCTGAGGTATTCTCCAACCTACAGTTAACTAACTTCAGAGTGGTAACTGATCCAGCAGAAAAGATTGTTTGAGGCAAAGTGTATTGTGCATTGCTTTCTGTAAGGAATTGCAAATCCAACTCTTTAACCCCCTTTTCTATGGCCAATCCTATCCATTTGTCAATGTAAGGAGCCGATTCTTTTGCATCTAGAATACTTAGGAATATCCTAAATTTGTGCATACAAAACTTGAGCTCGCAGAACCGAAGCAGAGAAACATCAACAAATTCCATAAATTCTTTCAAACGATCATGGAGTGCCAAGCTCTTCTTTTCAAACACTGATGTAACATGAGCACTCTCATCTCGAATGAGGAAATAAGTTTGATCAAAATCAAAGATAGGGAAACATATTCGTAACTGATTCCACAATATACTAATTTGAGCTACCTCTTTTGCGGAGAGGTAGGACATAATATGATGAATTATAAAAGGAGACAAGTTTGAAATTCGATCCACTATCTTATCCATTATCTTCAAATTTGTAATATTCACATTCATGATATAACATACTAAATTTTCAAGCTAAACTCTTCTTGGACAAAAATTCGATTAAGAATAACAATATTTAAAAAAAAAAATTACAAAATTGATCGTAATGTAATAAAATTAATCAAGTAACAGATTAACCAAAAAAAGAAAAAAACATAAACAGAGCCTTACTTGTAAATCCGATGCAGAACAGTAGTGTCAACAGTGTTGAACAGAATAGGATGGCCACGCCGTCTAGGTTTAGGAAACAGAAGCTAACCCAAATTTTAACATAAAACACAATGGAAGGTGAGGAGACACAAATTGAAAGAGAAATATTTCAATTTCAATTCTGACCATAATGTGATAGAATTAATCAAGTAACAGATTAACCAAAAAAAAGGTAAAAACAGAAACAAAGACTTACTCATAAATCCGATGCAGAACAGTAGTGTCCAAGAATTGAAATTTCAACAGTGTTAACAGAACAGGTCGCCCACGCCATCTAGGCTTAGAAAACAGTAGCTGACCCAAATTTTAATGGATTTTAACACAAAACACAATGGAAGGTGAGGAGACAAAAATTGGAAGAGAAATCTTTCAGCACTTGCATTTTGTATCTTACAATACTTAAAATTTCGATGAAAATATGTTAAACTGTGATTTTTTAGTAAGTAGTGAGTAGTGGTTGAAGGTTGAAATATAGGTTACAAATATAAAAAATGTCAAAGTACAGAAACTAAAGTTTAAAATTACTAAAAGAGGTTCTCAACCCCCAAATAGTTAATTAAATAACAAAATTACCGTGGAAATTTCATTGCCATTAGTGAGAAATCTATAACAAATGGATTTGAGGGTCCACTTATTTAATTATTCTTCCCTATCTTATTAATACTACAGTAAAACCTCTCTATAATCATAATGGTGGAAATAAATAATTTTATTACTATAAGGAGGTTATAATTTAATAGATGTGTACTTACAAAAAATTCTTATTTCGTAATTTATGTTTTAGTAGTATAACATTAGGATTTCAATTCATGTTTTAATAGTATTAGCATTTCAATTTAGCGTTTCAATTGCCTACTTTTGAAACGGATAGAAGATCGTGTCTTGGAACCAACAAAGATAGATGTTCTTGATAGAATTGTAAATACAGTTACTACATGGTCAATTGATGTAAAGCCACAGACAATTGTCAATTGTTTTAAGCATTACAAAATTAGGACCTCTGGTGTCAATGAATTGCAAGTTACAAATGAAGTGGATAAGGAGAATCACAGAGTCATTGTAGAATTGAGTGATCAGATTCGACAACGTTACTACACCAATCGAATAGATATTAATGTCTTCCCCAATCATCCAAATAAGCAACAAGTCATGTATGTTTTAACTGAAGAATAAATCATTGCTACAATTAGACAAAAAGAGAAAAGAAATAATCATGAGGATGATAGTACGGAAATACAAAAAGTTTCATGTCAAGAAGCTCTGCACATGTTTGAGAAACTATAAATATTTTGGAGTAATGTACCCGTAAGTTAAAAAATGTGGTAACAACTTTAAAACATAAATCATTCTCCCAAATAACTTTACATAAATATTTTATTTCATCTTAAACCCTTAATGCAATATAACATATTTTTTGCAATATACAGATAATTATTATTATGTGGAGGCGACTTTCCTTAAGACGAGAATTAGAATAATTATAACTTATTACAATGTGGAGTTTATTCTTATTTATAACTTTCCTGAATTGAGAATAAAATTTTTTATGACTATGTAAAGTTTATTCCTATATAGGATATTACTATAGAGAGGTTTTACTGTATTTCCAAAATACACGTTTGTTTCCCTATTTTGAAAATACTATTATATTTTATTCAACTATTTTAAACCCCCTAAGTTTATTAATTTAACTAAACACCCCCCAAAAAAAAAGTTTAGAAATTGACAAAAACATCCCCACCCACCCACATTTGTCAGATTCCAGCCACCACTGCTAGAAGGTGGCCGGTGGTGGCCGGAATCTGGTATAATGGCGCACTACGGGCTGGATCTAGCCGGTAGTGCACTGATCTATCATTTACTGACCAGATCCACCGTGGATCTAGCCGAAAAAGGTAAGATCTTTGGTTGTAGCTGGTCTTCAACAACGGCCAAGACATGGCCTTCGTTGACCATCAATGACGGCCATATCTTTGGTCGTCGTTGACGACCAAATACGACCAAATTTGGCCGTAGATCTGGCTTTTTCTGGCTAGATCCACGTTGGATCTAGCTGGAAAAGGCCATCTCAATGCACGACCGGCCAAATCCAGCCGGTCGTGCACCGTAACACTAGATTTTGATCAGATTCCGACGGTGGTGGCTGGTATCTAGCAATTGTGTGTGGTGGGGGTGTTTTTGTCCTTTTACAAAAAAATTATATATTTGGGTGTTAAGTTAAATTAGCAAACCTATGAGGTTTTTTTGTTAATTTTTAAATTCTACCTCATAATAATCACCAAACTCTACCTACTAATAACATTTCAAAAATACTACTCAAAATAATAAAACAAACACACCCTGAATATTTACCATATTGTCATTTTACCGTTTATTTTAACACTAAAAACTTAATGACATGAAAATTTCTATTAGCACTATAACTATAAGAGGATTTTCTTAGTTGATTATACCTCCAAAGGATTATTGATTGAATGGTTGGAATTTAGGGATAGCATGATCAATAGGTTGCGAGTCATTGGATCATAGGCCACAACTACTTGGGTAGAGGCCGTTGAACATCATTGGACAGGCTAAGGCTAGGTAGAGGCCGTTCAACATTTTTTAGACAGGCCAAGGCTACATGGGCTTAGGTCTTTTGATGGTTGTCATTTTTGGGGCTATTTGGAAGGGTTAACTTATTTTGTACATAAGCAGTCAAACTGTCAAACAAGATCCGATGGAGTCTAGCCTTTGGTAGTGACAAGTGAGCACCTGTTAGTTTCGAAAATATTATTAATTTAGTCTTCAAATTTATCAACAATTTCAATAATTTAGCCTCCAAAAATTATATTAACCTCTTAACGTTGTTGATATATTTTGATATAAACGTCATTTCCTTCAAACTTAAATAGAATAACATAACGGTTCATCAAAATATGATTTAGGATCGCATTTCTGAAACTAGCAAGTGTTTACTACAAAAAGGGTCAAACTCACAAGGATTAGGATTGTATTTCCAAAATCCAAAACTAGCGAATGCTAATACGAAAATGTCAAACAAGTGGGGTTTAGAACAAGGCAAATCGGCATTGATCCGACCATGCCTGGCTTGATCAAGGCCAATAGCATCGGCTTCATTGTCGGAGTTTCTAGTTTTTTTTTTCAAATATTTTAGTTTGATTTTTCTATATTTGTTTTTACTTTCTTTAGTATTTTTTATTTATTTTTAAAATATTAAAAATAAAGTCAGTTATTAAAATAAAAAAAATTTAAAAATTTTAAAAACTGATCAGAAAAAATTCAAAGAGATATGTTGTTAAGATTATTAAAACGAAAAGCTTCAAATTGAACTTGAAATTTTAAGAATTTTGTACATATAGTAGGCTGTTGATATGATCAAGCTAATAGTTATTAGTTAATTTGTTCTTGAAGAATTGAAGAAAATCTAAAAAACCAAAGGTTTTAATTTTTACATGTTTCATAAAACTCTTTCTCTTGTAAAAGGAAACAATATATATATAAGATTAGTGTTTATGATTAAAATGCCATATTTAGGTTAGGGTTTATGATTAGAAAGTAGAAGAAATTTTTTTTGATTAATAATACAAGGGTTAACGTGAGAAAAGTTAATACGAAAGAATTTATACCCTCTCTAATAATTTTTATGGAGGATAATATTTTAATTAGGTAAAAGAAGAAAGAGGAATCTATTGAGATAAAATGTAAAGGGCCAATAACATCACTCATAAATTTTATCAAATATAACCTGAATTATTTTTGCATAAAGAACAAAAATAATATCATGAATGCAATTGATACATCGAACATCATATAATATCAAAATAATGAACCCCAAGGAACTGACCTCGTCAAGGAGGTTTGCTTCTTTCATTCAGTTCTTGGGTGTGAAGCTTGGAGCTGCCTATCACATTGTGACTTATCTCATTCATTAGGTTTATAAGGTGATCAATGAACCCTAAGATTAGTTGAGGTGTTTGCAAACTGATATGAACACTCTGATTAAAAAAATATATGTCAAAACCATAAATTACGGCTGCATTTGGTACACTTTTTTTAATAGCATTTGTAAAACCCTATTTTGAATACATTTTAGGGTAAGATTCTGAGAATGTGTTTGGTATATTATTGGAAAACATTTTTTGAAAATATTTAGATTACTTTTTAACCACATACATTTGTTAATTTAACTAAAGATTTCCCCAACAATAAAAGTTTATAAATTAACAAAAACAACTGCACCCATCCAATCGGCTTCTGGCAGCTAGCCCCCACCGTCAGACGGTGGCCGTCGATCACTGGAATGGCGTATGATCAACTAGATTTGGCCATTTGTGCACCCATCTTGCCTTTTTCGGCCAAAAACTAGTCATTGTTAACAGCCAAAATTCGATCGTCGTCAACGGCTAGATAGATCTGGCCAGAAAAGGCAAGATTGGCGCATGACTAGTCAGATCTAGCCGGGCGTGCATCGTTCCAATGCTGTCGGTTGGCGACGACGATGGCTGCTGATGGGTGAAGGTGAGAGTGTTTTTGTTAATTTATAAACTTTTATTGTGAAAAGTAATTGTTAAATGTTTTAAGTTGAATAGAATAGGATTGAATTTTGAAGAATATTAAAACAAACACATTTTTCATTTTTTATGACAAGATAATGGAATAAGAATATTGTTGGAATTGTCGACTACTTCAGCATTAATGGGTAACGCAGACGTATTCGGGGTCCCGCTAGGCGGTTTTGGGCTTTTCCATGTATAACCGCTGTAGGATTTCCTTTAAGTTACTAATTCCTTATTGGGTTGGGCTTAGGAATAGGAATCCTTGTAAAACTAGGTTTAGTCTCTTAAACTTAGTATATAACATACTTTTCTCTTGTTATGGGAGTGATAGCAAATCATAGGGCAATTCATTCCTTGTAAACGAGAGAGGTGAGGCATATTGCAATAATATTGACTCAGCTGGACGTAGCCGACATTGGGTGAACCAGGGTAAATCGCGCGTGTTATTTTCTTTGTTTACTGTTTGATTTGTTTTACTGTTATATTTTGTTCCTATTATTGCCCCTATTTCGTTCAATTGGTATCAGAGCCAGGTTTTGTTAGATTGTGATTTAGAGATGGCGGGATCAAAGGTTGAGATTGAGAAGTTCAACGAAAAACGCTTCGAGCTTTGGAAACTGCGGATGGAGGATCTACTCGTTGATAGGGATCTGCGGGGTGCAATTGTGAATGATAGGCCAACAGTCGGGACTGTCGTTGTTACGACGAGTGAAACATCTAGAACTGCATTGTCAAGTACTCCTGGGTCTAAACCTGCAACGCCACCTGAAGGAGAATTATCAGCGACTGATCGTGATGCGCTTGCTGAATGGGACAAGATGGATCGGAAAGCTAGAGGTTTGATTCGCATCTGTCTTGAGGACTCTGTTCTAACGAATGTGATGGATCAGGATACGGCTAAGGGTTTATGGTAGAAGCTGGAAAATATATATTTGAGTAAGTCTTTGGTGAACGTACTGTTCCGTCGCAAGAAACTCTACAATCTCCGTATGCATGATGGGGATTCTCTTGCTGCACATCTTGATGAGTTTAATACTCTGGTGAATCAACTACTGGCTGTGGATGTACAACTCACCGAATCTGAGAAAGTGGTAACATTGTTATGCTCACCGCCTGATACGTGGGACAACCTGATTGTTGTGATTGGTGGTGAAGGATTGACACAGATGTCGTGGGAATCTGTATGTTCTACATTGTTGGCAGAGGATATGCGGCGAAGAGGTTCAGAGGGTTCGTCTAAGGATGCTTTAATTGCTAGGGGACGAAACCTTGATAGAAATTCTAATAAGTCTAGCGACAAGGGAAAGTCGCGAGGTAGATCTAAGAGCAAGGATAAAAGTAAGATTAAATGCTAGAGATGTCAGGAATTTGGGCATTTTAAGAAAGGCTACAGAAACAAACCGATGAAGGGGAAGGAAGCTGAAACTTCGTACAAACGGGAATCAAATGGTGATATGTATGTGGCTGCTGCATGTATGGCTGGATCAGACCAATCAGTCTGGTATGTTGATACTGGTGCATCATTCCATATGACACCTCACAAGGAATGGTTTTGTGAGTATGAGACATACAATGGAGGAAACGTTCTATTAGGAGATGATACTGTTGTGAAGATTATTGGCCGCGGGAAAATCAGGCTGAGGTTGCATGATGGTTCAGTGAGGACGCTCCCTGAAGTGATGCACATCCCTAGTATGAGTAGAAATCTGCTCTCTATTGGAACAATGGCTGACGTAGGTATAGTATTCAATTGTGACAGAACATCCTGTAAGATGACTCAGGGATCTATGGTTATTGCACGAGGAGTTCGACATGGTACACTATACAGGCTACAGGCATCAGTTGTAAGAAATTCCTCTTTGGGTGGTTATGTTTTGGAAAAGGAGGCTGAAAAAGAAATTGATTCTGCAACATTGTGGCATCAGCGAATGGGGCACATTGGAGAGACGACTTTGTCTACTTTGGTGACTTAGAATATGGCTGAAGGTATTCCTAACTGTTCCATGAGTTTTGGGTTTTGTGAGGAATGTTTACAAGGCAAGCAGAATCAGGTTAGTTTTCAATCGACAGGCACGAGAGCAACAAAAATATTGGAGTTAATTCACATTGACGTTTTTGGGCTCACTCCAGTGGAATCTGTTGGTAAATCCAAGTATTATGTATCTTTCATTGATGATTTTTCTAGATACTATTGGGTTTATTTCATGCGCAACAAGTCTGAGGCTTTTGAGAAATTTCGGGAATTTAAAGCCTTAGTTGAGAATCAGTTTAACAGGAAGATTAAAGCTTTGCAAACTGATAATGGCAGTGAGTTTTGCTCTAGTAAGTTTGAGCAATTTTGTGCGACACACCGAATTGCAAGGCAGAAAACTACACCTTACACGCCTCAGCAAAATGGAGTGGTTGAATGTCTCAATCGGTCACTGTTAGAGAATGCTAGATGTATGCTGAATACGACAGATTTGGGGTCTGAATTTTGGGCTGAAGCTACCGCAATGGCTTGCTATTTGAAGAATCGGTCTACCACTTCTTCTGTTAAAGACATGACGCCGTATGAAGCTTTGTATGGTAAGAAACCTAATCTGTCTTTATTCGAGTTTTTGGTTGTGATTCGTATGTGCGTGTGCCAAAGGAGAAGAGAAGCAAGCTTGACAGTAAATCTGAGAAGTGTAAGTTTGTGGGGTTCAATGATGGCATCAAGGGATACAAGTTGTGGAATCCTGTGAGTAGAAGCATTATCTACAGCAGAGATGTAATCTTTAGAGAGGTAAAACAACGTGTGGGAACTCCTGAAGATCTTGAGTAGTCAAAGAAAATTTAGTTTGATGTGACTATAGTAGAGCAAGAGGAGGAGATGACTCCTAATGTTGCTGTAGAGACTGAAAATTTAGAGTCTACAGAATCTGACCATGAAGATAAACTTGATAGTGTGGCTGATGAGGGTTTTGTGGATGATTCTGATGATGAAGTTGTGGTGCCATCAACTTTGAGGAGATCTACAAGAGTTAGAAAGGCATTAGTTCGTTTCTCTCTAAGTGCCTTGAGTGGATTACATGCTTTGAATGTGATTGGTGATGAACCTAGGAATGTAAATGAAGCAAGAGCCATGGAAGATGCAAATCTGTGGGAGGTTGCGATGAATGATGAGATGCAGTCACTGGACAAGAATAATACATGGATCCTATGTAAATTGCCTAAGGATAGAAAGGCAATTGGTTGCAAGTGGGTGTTCAAAAGAAAGTTGCAGGCAGATGGGACAATTGCAAAGTATAAGGCGAGCTCATTGCAAAGATTCTCACAGATTGAGGGTGTTGATTATGGTGAGATTTTCTCTCCTGTGGCCAAGTTAACATCAATCAGGTATGTTCTATCTATTGCTGCGTCGTATGATCTTTAAATGAGTAACTTGGTGTAAAGACGACATTCTTACATGGAGATTTAGAGGAGGAAATTTACATGAGGCAACTTGAGGGGTTTGTATGTAAAGGAGAAGACTTGGTATGTAGGTTGAGGAAGTCATTGTATGGGCTTAAACAATCACCAAGGATTGTGGTACCAAAAGTTCAACTCCTATGTTTTCAGCATGGTTTTAGCCGCAACAACGTGGATCACTGTGTGTACGTAAAAAGGTTAGAAAATGTCTTTGTTATTTTACCTTATATGTAGATGATTTGCTGATAGGGAATAGCAAGGAGTTGATAAATTTTGTGAAAGTTTATTGGCTGCACAATTTGACATGAAGGATCTTGGGGCTGCAAACTTTATTTTGGGTATGCAAATTACTAGAGATCGGCAGAGTTGTAAATTGTGGTTAGGGCAGAGAAAATACATCGAGGAGGTGTTGAAGAAATTTAACATGTGTAGACGGCAAACCTGTGAAGCTCCTATGACTTTGGGAGTGAAATTGTCTACTGATCGTGTCCTAAGTCTGAGAAAGATGCTGAAGAAATGACACATGTGTTGTATGCGAGTGTTGTAGTAGTTTGATGTACACCATGGTGTGCAAGCGACCTGATATTGCACAAGCAGTGGGAGTTTTGAGTTGCTTTATGTCAAATCTTGGTAGGAGCATTGGAGTGCTGTAAAGGTTTCTTAGATATCTGCGTGGGACCTCAGATTTATCATTATGTTATGGAGGCATGGCGACTGGGGATGAGCTAGATGTGATAAGTTTTGTGGATGCTGATTGGGGAGTGGCTCAATAGTAGCGTTCCTCAAGTGGGTATGTATTCTCTTTATTTGGTGCTACTGTTTGTTGGATGAGTAAAAGGCAAAGTACTGTGGCTTTGTCATTGACTGAGGCAAAATACATGGCATTGACACATGCTGGCAAGGAGCTATGTGGCTTCGAAGATTGAGTTTAGAGCTTGGTTTCAAGCTTGATGTTGTGAAGATTGGGTGTGACAATCAATGGCTATTTACTTAGCCAAGAATCCTACCTTCATTCGCGATGAAAACACATTGACATACAATACCATTTCATCAGGCCAAAATGGAGGAAAAATTGGTGTTGTTAGAGAAGGTTGATACACTTGTTAATGCTACAGATTTCTTACCAGGCTATGAGCTTAGCAAAGTTTACATGGTTTGTTGATGAGGTAGGCCTTCATTGTGTGAAGTATTCGCCAAGTGGGAGAATGTTGGAGTTGTCGACTACTTCACATTAATGGTAACGCAGACGCATTCGGGGGTCCCATTGTGGATTTCCTTTAAGTTACTAATTCCTTATTAGTTTGGGCTTAGGAATAAGAATCCTATAAAACTAGGTTTAATCTCTTAAACCTAGTATATAAACATATTTTCTCTTGTTATGGGAGTGATAGCAAATTAGGACAATTCATTCATTGTAAACGAGAGAGGTAGACATATTGCAATAATATGACTCAGTTGGACGTAACTTATATAGGTGAATCAGGGTAAATCTATATTTTGTTCCTGTTGTTGCCTCTATTTCGTTCAATATAAGAAAGTGAAAATAGTGAAACAATCGAGCCTACAATATTCTATGAATTACTATAATCTATTGTATGGTATTATATCCGATGTCGAGTTATGCTATGCAATGTAAAATAGGTAGAAGGAGGCAACGAGGTAGATTCATGTTTTTAGTTAAATGAAAAGACATTTGAGAACCTCTGATAAACCCTAAAGTTCAAGAAGACCGTACATAATTCAAGTGAGGCCGAATTACTATTACCTTTCAATCCCTAATCTTGATCCTGAAGCTCATTTCGAACTCAATTCGGTACATTTCCTTACTCTTTTCTGCAGTTACCGCATCATTATGTTCAAATTAAACTTTATTTTGCTTGTTAATTGATTGTTCACCATAATCAATCATGTTTTGTTAACAAAAATCTTAATAAATTATAAGTTAAGCTCGTATTCACCTGAACTCTTTTCACTTGCTTTTGGTCTCTTAACTAAATGAAAAATGTTGGATTCGGTTTTGAATTTTTTTTGTCGTTAGATGTTTTTAAGTAACGAGATGCCACGAAAGCCTAAAGGGCATCGCCGTTCGTTCAAACCTCGGCCGTTAACTTTCTCTCGGTTTGCTCGTCGGTGGCTCAAGTGGCTTCAATTCAAATGGTCAGGGGCCAACACACAAAAGCAAGATCCCATAGAAGTCTCTTCCTAATTCAACAAGTATTGTCATGTACTGAAATTATTTGGTTTTCTATGTTGCTATATGTGCTTGAAATCTTTTGGTTTTTATTTTTTATTGATTTGAGCTCTTTTAGGTAATGGATTTTTGGAGAAGAGTTTGATAGAGAAGCATGATCAGTCTGAGTCTTCTGAAGATGAAGGGTTTGAGGTAGGAGTTTTTGTATCCTGCTAGTAGTTTGAGTGAAAGTTGAAATTTTCAATTATTTTGTTTCTTGCTATTTCATGTTGATTTTGGTATGTTACATTGTAGGAGTTGTCCACAGATTTTGTGTTCTTTGATCCAAAACTAGATGACTTCCATGGAGTTAAGTTTTGCTACAGACTTACCTTGATGATACGCAATGGGATTTGAGTGGTTTTGTAGACTTGATATTGGCACAGACCACTGTAGGCACTGTTGTTAAAATAGAGGATGATGACGACGATTCACCTTTTTCAGTGTGTGACTGCTCTTAATTTAGGCAGATATAAGGCAAGCTACTTCCACTCTTTTCTTTTTTCCTTTTTCTTCTTAATGGTTCCAGTGGATAACATGTGGTTAACTTTGTGCCATCTTTTAGAAGACATGAGGTGTTAGTAGTGTGGCACCATCAGTATTAGGAAATTTCAAATCGACATTATTCATAATTGAACATGTTATGATCTCAAACCTCAGCTCGATATAGATATGTAATCCACTCCCATTAGTTTTCATACTTCTTTAAGCCTGTCAAGAAATGAGCTTGACGAGACAGTTACAGTTTAAGATGCTAATGCTTTCTTGACAAATTTTGGCTGTGGTGTTCTCTCTCTCTATGCTGTGAATGCATGGTGTGCTTGTGTTTGATAACTGGCAGATATTTGCGACAGTTGTAGTGAGCTGATCCCTGTATCTACTGGAAATCATTCGTAATGGCTAAGACCCATAGATTTCATTGTTACCAGGATCATAAATGTATATGGAGCTGAAGGAGTATCTCCTTAAAGTTGCCAGGAGAAAGATGCAATAAATGACTTGAGATTACTGTTGGGAGAGCAAGCACATGAAGTGGTCTGTTGGTCTCACAGCGTGTGGTGAATCTTCCTCCTCAGCTTTTACCACCTATGTATGATGCGCTTTTTGATGAAGTCTCATGGGCTACAGAAGATGAGGTTAGATGAGTCTACAGTATGGACAGGGAGCCTGTATAATAGTCTCTCTTTACCTGCTGGAATGACTTTCTGTACTGACTTCTTTTTCTTGTTTCTCTCTTTGAAGCCAACAGAGGAGCTCCGGAATACCTTCCGCTTTAAGTTTTATCTGCTAGTCTGTAAAATTTACAAGGTTTACATTTTAGCATCGTTCTGCTGCTCATTGCTTGTTACTATTTTGATTAACAATGGGTTTAAGAATTCTTTCAAAATATTTTGTCTTCTGTGTCTACGAATACAAAATAACAGCTCAAGAATGCGGGCCAGAAAAAGACAAAGTAGTCAGAGTGACGAGGAAATATATATATTAAGCCAGAAGATGAATTTTTTCACCAGGTGTTGACTTTTTTTAACCCTAGAATATGTATTTTTTTTTTTTATTTCTTTGTTTTTTTTACCCAAACTTTTACACCTTTGAGGCATGTCTTTAACTTATATTTTTTTTCATTCATTCATTTGATTGTTTTGTCTGATACATTTCAGCTCAGCTGTTGGTCCTTCAGTTTTCCTATGCACACTCAGCAGGTTGAAACTCAAGAGGCAAGTGAGATTGTTGTCAGCTTATTTTGATTTTCACTGTGACACAACTTATGAATTAACTAAAACATACTAATGATTAATCAAGAGTTACAATATAAAATTTTTGTGTCTTATGTCAAGATATTGCTTTTCACCTTATGTTAGGTGTGTTTTTATTAAATAATGCGCGAGGGAGCAAGTAGGCATTTTTTTCCCAGTTTTTCTCTACTGATATCATTATACTCTTGCCTTTCCAGTGGTTCCACATTCACTGGAATTGTTATTTACAATGATTGCGCTGTTGTCTTTATTTTTGTGACTAATAACTCATACAAGATTCTAATATACGGTTTTAATCAATTTTTGCAGCTGAAAAATTACCGCTTAACAGGGCTAGTGATGGCTGTAGAGGCTGAAAAAATTTCTACTTTCCGACAGCAGTTGCAATCTTTAATTGCCGAAACCTGAGACCTGAAGGTGCAGATTTTGCTTCATCTAATGGTATCTTTTTCTTTTACTTAAACTTCCGCAAAACCTTCCAAATTTGGTGATTCATTTCAATTTCATTGACAGGTGTTCTTTATTAGTGAGATACTTACAGGTGCAAACTTTGAGCCCCCGGTTTCTTACAATTTTTCTTCAGCTTCCAGTGTGGTAATCTGTTCTAGATTTACCCCAATTTTGTCATCACTGCTACTAATCAACCTCTTTTAACGTTTGCATTTTATAGGAATTGAAAATCTGTGAACACTTATAAAATCTAAAGCAGGATAAATTTTGTTTCAATTTCCGCTCTACCTTTTATGTCTTCCCTTTGTTTTCTTTTCTTCATGATCAAAAGTTGAAGTGTATCAAAATGTATATGTATTGCTATAAACCGGAATTTTAAATGTATCTGGTAGCTGCCTTCGGTTATTTGGGAGAACTTTTGTGTGGAATTTATTTTATACATCACAATACCTATTGAAGAATTTTATTATCCTTAATGATTCACTGTGGAATTTAGAGCATCAATACATGAACACAAATTGTTTGATGAAACATTGTTACGTTTACTTTTGTTAAGTCACAAGCTCTGGATTTAAATCATTTTTTTCCTTTGGGTGCTCGATCCATATTAAATGATATATTTTAATTATATAATAAATGTATATATTACCCTTTAACTAAAGTGCAAATCTTTTCAGAATTATGAGATTTCGTACATAAAAAATGCTATATCCACCGAACAATTGTATTGAAAAATTGCATCGAAACACGTGAAGACAGTCATGTTGGAACATTGAAAACTGACTATAAGCAACGGTCGTCCAATGGTTTCAGACGGTCGTTCATATATCTTGGACGGTCGTTTATAGTGGAATGGACGACCGTCAATAAAAATTATTTTATTTTTTAAAAAAAAAAAAATGGACGTCCATCCAAATTTTATGGACGGTCGTCCACATTATATGGACAGCCGCCAGTCCATCTTCTGTGGACGGTCGTCCAGTCCCATTTAAAAAAAATGGACGTCCGTCCAAATTTTATGGACGGCCGTCCACATTATATGGATAGCCGTCAGTCCATCTTCTGTGGACGATCGTCCATCCTATAGGGATTGCCGTCCTGAAACAATGGACTGTTGTCCATTCACAAAAGATAAAAAAATGTATCAAAAATTGATAAGAAATATGGAGCAAGCGGAGAGGTTAAATTAAACAGAAGGTACTGTTTTGGCATTGACTTACCAATTAAATTTCACTAATAACAATGACCACACATGACCACACAAAAATTGATAAGAAATATGGAGCAAGTGGGTAGCCTATGCAAATGTATGGACGTGCGTCCATAAGGAATGAACGTCCATCCAAATGAAAGGGACGCTCATCTACAATTTGTGGATAAGTGTCCCCAAAGTTTTTTTTTTTTTTTTTTTAATTTTCGTATGTAGATTAAGGACGGGCGTCCCTTATTTGGGGCGCCCGTCCAAAATAAAAGGATGATCGTCCATAACTTATGGACTTATGGACGATCGTCCCTAAATGTTTCTAATTTTTTAAAAAGAATTGTTAATGAACGGGCGTCCCCAAAATGAAAGGACGATCGTCCATAACTTATGGACGGCCGTCCCTAAATGTTTCTAATTTTTTAAAAAGAATTGTTAATGGACGGGCGTCCAAAATTAAGGGACGGACGTCCATTAACATATGAACGGCAGTCCAATATTAATGGACGGCCGTCTATAACCTATGAACAGCCGTCCCTAATTTTTTTAATATTTTTTATTTCATTTGCTGATGGACGGGCGTCCTTTAAATGGTAAATGGACCCCTATCCATATAATATGAACGGCCGTTCACTAGAAAAAATTTAATAACATCAAATGCGTTGAATTGTCTAAGTCAGGGGACACGTAGGCCAGTACAAAATTTAGGTGTAAAAAGCCCGGTGTCTATAGCATTGTTGTTTCGTACATGAAATACTCGCCGTCATCTCCAGTTTATTGTGCATTTGGAAATTAATGCTTCGAATATTATAATATAAATTGATTTTAAATGAAAAATAAAAAATAAAACGAAAAAGCATTTTATTTTACTTCCTTTAGAGAAAAGGTAAGATTTGCAGCAAGAACTCAATCATAGCAAAACAACAAATGCTTGGTAAGGTTTTGATCCATTAATTGCCCAAAAATTGGCCTAATGTCCAATAAACTCTTTGATAGGGAGTGAGGGGGCCAATTAATTCCAAAAAANTTCGTTCACAGATTACCCAAATGGAACCATTCCACAATGTTTAGGAAATTTAGAATTCCCATTAGTCTTGAACCTGGGAATGAACAACTTCCATGGTAGATTCCATCAAACATTCACTTTATAGAACTACATCCAATACCTTAACCTTAACGGGAATCGGTTGGGAGGGACCATTACCACCTTCGTTGGTTAATTTCAATCGATTGAAAGTGCTAGGTGTTGCAGATAACATGATTAATGACACATAATTTCCTCATTGGTTAGGAACTCTTCCACTTTTGAAAGTTGCTACCTTGAGATCTAATATATTTCGTGGCCGTATTGGCAATTTCAATGCAAGATTTTCGTTCCCTAAGTAGCAACTATGGCAATATTGGGTTTAGTTATCTACAATCAGGTTTTGATTCGTATTATTATTCTATGACTTTTACTTTGAAAGGAGTTGACCAGAACATGCAAAGAATTCTAATTACTTTCGCAGCTATGGTTTTGTCAAGTAACCAATTTCAAGGACAAATTCCAGATGCGGTCGGAAAGCTGTGCTCAACTTATCTCGCAATAATCTTACAGGTATTGTCCCGTCATTATTCGGAAATTTAACAGAAGTTGAATCATTAGACCTCTCCTTCAACAGGCTTTCAGGAAACATTCCTAATCAGTTGACAAGTTCATCATTTCTTTCCGTGTTGAACCTTTCGTACAACCAACTTGTGGGATTTATACCTCAAGGAAATCAGTTTAATACATTTTAAAGTGACTCCTATATTGGAAATCCTGGGTTGTGTGGACCGCCATTGTCAAAGAACTGTATTGATGATGAGCCACCATCTCCAATATCATCAATCTACCATGAAGAAGATGATCATTCGAGTTGTTTTGATTGGAAAATGGCTTTGATGGGTTATGGATGTGGATTGGTAATAGGCTTGTCTATGGGGTATATTGTATTCACAACAAGAAAGCCATTATGTTTTGTAAAGATGGTTCAAAGTGTAAGGTTCAAAAAAGTGAGAAGAGTGAACCAAAGTCATCCAAGAAGAAGAAATTGATGAGGACAAGTGCTGCTCTTACTTAGGTGAGTGCTCCATTAATATTTGTAGAATAAGAATGAAAATAATTTCCAGCATGTTTTCAACTTTCTTTTTCCTTCAAATCTAGATACTTGACAAGAGCAATGAGCATTGCCAATTGAGTCTGTCTACATGATCTATCTATTGAAGTAACATGAGTTTGTGAAGTACTTAAAGTAAATGGTATGCAAATAATTTATGAACCAAAATGAGCTTTCTATTTAAGTAGCATGTCCCATTGTAAGCGTTTAGTTTGTTATAAATAAATCATGAATATTACTAGTCCTATTGATCTGTTTCTTGTAATTGAACCCTGAATAATTATAATTTAATTTTGGAATAAGGTTTTTGAATAGTTTGTCATACTCACCTTTTTTTCTTAACCCTATCCATTTCAGGTTCTACGGTGTTGATTTCACAGGATAAAATTGTCAAGGAGAGAACACGAAGTAGTTTATCTGTAAAAAGCTGGAATAGTTTCAAACTTGGGATTAATCTTCATATTATCGCTTTGTTATGGCGTCTTATATGTTTATTTTTGAATTAACTTGTCCTTCAAGTAACAACATTAGTGTGGACATTCTCCGATGACAATCTATTTACCATTAACTAACAAACACTTTGTCGCCGTGAAGTAACAGATGTTTGATTCGTATAACTAATTGATGTTATATTATCGTTATTAAATGGACATTTAATAGCCGTGAACTAACAGAAGCTTATTGACGGTTTCCTAACAGACATCACGTTGTTGTTACGTAAGAATTATCTAGGACGAACTTCATATGTTTATTAATTTTTTTTTTTTTTTTTTTTTTTTTTTTTGGCAGGAGTTGATTGCACTGGATAAAAGCCTACACAGGAGAGGACATAGAAGTTTATGTACAGAAGTTGGGTATTTCCAAACTTGGAATCTTATATATCTTCATGCAGGGATTTAGAATATCTGAGACTTTATAAATTGGTGTTATTTATGTTGATTGAATATATACATTGTGAGTAGTAGTTTCTTGAAATGATTAGTTCAAAAATTATTCAAACCAAGATAGTGACTTTGAGAAACCGCCTTCTTATCTTAATATTCAGATTTTTTTTTTTTTTTTTCTCGTTCTTCAATGGTTATAGGATGTATTCATAAAGGGTTTAGATAGACTCAAGGAAAAAAAAATAACTCAATGAAGGATGGAACCCAGGCACATATAACAAAACAAGAGTCCATTCATATTGGTGATGTGAGAAAAAATACAATTTTTTTATAGTTATTTCTATCTCAGAACACACTCAATACTGCTTTCATAAGCATCTATAGTCTGCAGAAAGTGGAAGCATAGAGCAGTGTTGTTGGAAGAATTGGGTTTTCAATTCATTGATTATCACTAAGGAGTTACACCCTTTATATAGGGAGTATACGATCTCCTAAATCTCCTAATTATGTCAATTGTGGATTACACAAATTTTTGTCTGACATAATTAGGAGTACATAATCTCTAGAATATTCTAAGATCGTATACCTGACATAACTAAAAGATACATAATATTCACTTGATTACAAAATATATACAAAATATTATGAAAATCTTAACACTTCCCCCTCAAGTTGGTGGTAATGTCCACCATGCCCAACTTGTCTAACACTGTGAGAAAATACGTTTGGAGAAGCCTTGGTATAATATCAGCCAATTGATCCTCTGATCGAATCTTGGGCATTCAATAATCTTTTCACCAGTTTTTCTTGATGAAAAATCATCTACTTAATGTGCTCGTACGATCATGTTGAACTGGATTGTGAGCGCAATGTCACATGCTGCTTATGCAACAATATAACTGGATGGTGATTAGGTTGATAACCAAAATCTTGTAGTAGAAATCTTAGCCACCAAGCTTCACAATACCAAGTGCCACCCTAAATTCTGCTTCAGCGCTTGAGCATGCCACACATTCTGTTTCTTGCTCTCCAGGTGACTAGATTACCTCCTAAAAAGTAAAATAACCAGAAGTAGATCGTCTGTCATCCACTGCTCCAGCCCAACAGCATCAGTATATGCATGCACATTTTGGAAGTCCTTATTTTTAGAAAATAGATGACCCTTTCCAGGAGAATGTTTTAAATATCTCAGGATACGCATAACTGTGTTCATATGCTGCTCCACAGATTATGCAGAACTGATTGACTTACCAATGCATAAGCAAGATCTGGGCCTAGTGTGAGACAAGTACATCAATCTTCCCACAAGTCTCTGGTTCTCCCTCTTGTCAACTGGTACTTGATCAGTCTCAACTCTAATTTCACACCTTCTTCGATTGGTTTATCAGCTGCTGACATGCTGACATACCAGTTTCCTTAACACATCCAATGCTTTACTTTCTTGTGATAGAAAGATACCTCTGTTAGATCGGACACTTCAATTCCGAGAAAATATTTCAAAGAACCTAGGTCCTTCATCTCGAATCTTTGATAAGTACTTGCAGAGCTCTCCTCTTCTGGATCATTCCTGTAACCACCATATCATCCAATATACAATAAGTGTAGTGATCTTTCTTGCTGTTTTTTAGGCAATAGTGTGTGACTGAATGCTCTAATGGTAGCAAAAAACTTCATAGCTTTGGTGAACTCCCAAAACCATGCCCTCGGAGATTTTTTAACCCCTACAATGACTTCTTTAACTTACATACCTTTGGCTATGTTTCACTGGTAAAATACACTTGTGGAGGATCCATAAGATTTCTTCAGAAATTCTCCATGTAGGAAAGCATTCTTCACATCGAACTGCTGTATGGTCAATCCAGGTTGCAACTAAAGATAATAAGACACGTACCGTGTTGATTTAGCTACGGGTGCAAATGTCTTGGATAGTCGATCTCATGGGTTTGGGGTACCCTTTTGCTACTAGTCTGCTTTGAATCTCAATTGTACCATCAGCTTTTATACTTCACAGTGTAAACCCATCGACATCCAACAGTCTTTTCCGGGTTGTGGACGAATCAACAAGTCCCAAGTCTCATTTTCGTAACGATGTCATTTCCTCATTCATAGCAATTCCATTTTGGATAAGATAAGGCTTCCTGAACAATGTTAGGAATAGATACATTCGATATGATCACAAAGACTATTCTAGACGATGGTTGACACTAATGACTCATGGGGTAGTTGACTTTACTAGATAGCTCTGGTTCGTATGTTGGTTTGGGAATCCCTCTAGTATACGTGGTGGTAACTCTTTCATTGGTTCAGACTCTAAATCAGGAATATCTCAACAAATGATGGTTGTGGACATACCAGGAATAAGAGACTCGGACTGAGAACGTTCTACAGTCGGGTTTGATACCACCTCCACATTACCATCACTCATCATCTTGTCGAAACAATAGGTGACTAGTGTGTGATCATGGCTCCCACATCTGAAACGTCATGGAATGCATAGTCAAGAGTCTGAAATTCTCTTGACAATACTCCCCCTGAAGTCAGACTCAGAAGGAAAATACATCAACTCTTCATGGAAAACAAATCCATCGTTACAAAGTTTTGAGTTGGAGGATAATAACATCGATACCCTTTGATGAAACCATACCCAAACAAAAACACATTCAATGCACGAGGGGACAACTTGTTACGTTGATGTTTATGGAGATGGGAACAAATGCAATACAGCCAAAAACATGAGGCGGTAAGTTCGGGCCATTGGAGTTTCACTGCTTTACCAGAGCCTGAAAAGGGTCTCACACCAAGGAATAGAGGGTACCCGATTGATTAGGTAGGCTGCAGAAGTAAATGCTTCCCCCAAAAAGATAACGGCATGTGGCCTCTATTAATGAGGCACGAACAACCTCCAATAAGTGTCGATTTTTTCGCTCAGCAACACCATTTTTGTTGGGGGTGTGTGGGACAAGTAGTCTGAGAATGATACCATGGTTGCTAAGTACTGTTGAAGATCTGAACTTTGATATTCTCCTCCAGTGTCATTCGAAGGATCTGAACCTTGTGCATTATACTGCGTACGAACCATTTTGTGAAATCTCTGAAGAGCGTAAATTAAATCCCTTAGATTCATTAGACATACCAAGTCATTTCGCAGTCATCATAAAAGTAACAAACCAACGAGAGATCCACCAAGTAGGAACTGGTGATGGCCCCCAGACATCTGAATGTTAAGAATAAAAGGACGGGACTTTTAGTGATGTTGTTGGAAATGGGACTCGATGCTTTTGATAGTTCACAAACACACAGCGGAAAGGTATGATATCTTTTTTTCAAACACAAACTTGGAAAAAGTTTCTTCAGATAAATCGAACAAAGCAGTCCGAGGCGCCGATGCCATAACAAATGTCGGATTTTGTTTATCCCTTTTAGAGTAATATACAGTCAAAGTGTTGTAAACGGTTAGAACTTTGTGACTCTAAATCTAAGTAATACATGCCCCTGTCTAATACCACAACAAATCGTCTGCTTGTTGAATACTTTAAACTCACAAACTTCAGCGCCAAAAAATCACCACATTGTAAGCTTTTGGTTATTTTGGAGACTGACCACAAGTTATAATTGAGGGATGGGACAACTAAGACAGAATCTAAGGTATAAAGCAGTTTTTTAGGGTTAACGAACCTTCCCCAATGACACCGGTTGATTCACCATGCAGTAGAAACAAAGTTTTGTGAGGTTGATTAAGGTAGAAACAGCCTAGAATCAAAATGTCATATTGACAGTAGCACCAGATCAAATCCAGGCACTATTAGAAACAAATGCACACATATTTAAAGACATACCATCATTTCCAGCAGCAGCTCAAATAATGAAGATGGGGACATCTGCTTTCTTCACACAACATACACTCAGTAGAACTTTTTTATTTTGTTGTTTGAGCATGTCGGGTTAGTCATCTTGAGTAACTTGCTTCCAATGGAACTGAGTTTGTAGAATTTCCCACACATCCTACCTCTTTTTTTTTTTTTTTTTACTATACTTAAGAATAAAAAATAAAAATAAATAAAAGAAAAATAAATAAGAAAAAAGGGAAAAAAAAAAAAGTTTTTAAAAAACAAACTATAACCCAAGTTACATAGCAAGTTCGGTGGCACAGCAACTGCCGATCAGAGTCGCCAGAAACAGATCGGGTTTGACGTCAGCGTGGGGTGTTTCTGGTGATTGAAGTTGTTGGGTGATGATGGTGAATTTGCGGCAGATTTGTTGAAGAGTTGGTTTTGGAATTTTGTTTTGGGTATTTGTTGATATGATATGGCAGATTTGTGAAGATGATTGGAAGTTGGGGGTTGAATAGGAGCAGGGGGTTGATTATGGTAGGAGGTTGCTATGGCAGGAAGTTTTGGTGTTGTTTTGGGCTGGATTTGATGGTAGTAGTGATTTTCTGGTGACTGAAGTTTGGAGGATGGATGATTTGCAGTCGTTTTCTCCTTCTTGGATTGACGACGATGGGATGATTACTCACCGGTGATTTTTCCGATGGCTGCTCTACAATGAGAATTTTTTTTAGAGATCAGAGAGTGGCTCTGATACCATGTTTGTTTGAAGAATTGGGTTTTCAATTCATTGATTTATCACTAAGGAGTTACACCCTTTATATAGGGAGTATACGATCTCCTAAATCTCCTAATTATGTCAATTGTGGATTACACAATATTTTGTCTGACATAATTAGGAGATTACATAATCTCTAGAATATTCTGAGATCGTATACCTGACATAACTAAAAGATTACATAATATTCACTTGATTACAAAATATATACAAAATATTATGAAAGTCTTAACACATAGTACACAATTTTGGTGCCTCCCAATTTAAACCATATACTAGAGAGACTACAAAACAATGATTTCCAACTTGTCTAATTCATAGATTTTACAGCCACAGATAGAACTCTGTACAGCAATAACAAATCCAAAAATAAAAAATAAAAATTAATGGAAGAGTTTTTGTGCAAAACTGTATTCTCCATTAGCTAGTGCATGACCAAGACTTTGATGGAGTGCCAGGACTTCGTTTTATAACTGAGTCCTTATTATACATCAATCCAGCTTTGAACTCGGTAATTTATTTCTTAATTTTGATTCGTATGGAAATTCGTATTAATTTGAACAAACATTTAAGCACATCCTTTAGAGAGAGATTATGTATAGGATCTCCACCAAAATGAGGCAAGATTCAGTGGAATTCGCAACCAAATGCAACATTTTAACGCAAGTTTCACAGTGCTTAAGAGAAATGCAAGTCATGGTGGAGAGGGGAAATAAATACTAATAATTATCGGGAATGTGTTGCACATGGTAGTTTTTTAATGCTAATATTATTAGATATGTAAAAAAGAGGACCAGAATATTGCATATCTCAAATGGGACAAAACAATCTTCTTAGCTGAATGTTTACCATAATTCAATAAATTAATTCAAATTTGTGATTGATTGACAATAAATAAAAATGTAATAGAAGAGTAGATCTTAACCATACATTAACTTAAATTACACAAGTAATAAGTTCCTTTAAAGTTTATGCATGTAAATTCATATCACAAGATGATTTAAATTCACCTCCAATATGATTTACAGTGTGTTACAAATTTTCTCCTTTCTATAGCAATTTGGTGCTTTTCTATTTCAAACCATCTTATTCTACACGGTACATAATACATATCTCTATTTTTTACTTTAATTCGGAGGCATGTGGAGAACTAAAATAGAGAATCAAGATTATTCTGTGAATCTGACACAATTTTAGCAGAAAAATTGAAAATTTTCATTCTTCCAGTTATTAAAATTTGGAAAACTTCTGTGCAAAACTGTGTCCTCCATTAGCCAGTGCATGATCAAGACTTTGATGGAGTGGTTCTCAGTTCTCACTAGTGGATGACCAAGACTTTGTTTTATAATCATTATACATCAATCCGGATTTGAAAAGGTAATTAATTTAATTTACTGATTCCCTGTCTATATATATAGATTGATATACCATCTTCACTTCTCATCTGTCCCAACAATTTGAATTGCAGTTTTTTTGGTTTCTTTTGTTTTCCGCTGAAAAATATGTGGAGGTTATTATGTCACAATCTCCTACTCCCCTTCCTCCTCTTCTTCAACTTGAATTTTCAAGTTATTTTCTCATCCTCCTTTAACTCTTCTTCTGCGTCTGCAAAACTTTGCTCTCCTGAACAAAGCTTTGCCTTACTCCATTTCAAGGATAGCTTTACAATTGATGCTTCTGCTTCTTGGTTTTGTGACTATTTTGACCATTCTTATTATCCTAAGACAGACTCCTGGGAAGAGGGTAGTCATTGCTGCTCATGGGAAGGTGTCACTTGTGATACCTTCACAGGCCAAGTAATTGAACTTGACCTAGCTTCAAGTGGACTTGTTGGCTCAATATCTGACAATAATAGTCTCTTCTTCCTTCACCATCTCCACAAGCTAAATCTAGCTTGCAATGATTTCAGCCTATCCTCAATGTCATCCAAGTTTTTTCAGTTCATGAAATTAAAACTGATGGTATTTGGCCGGAGAACTCTAAGAAAGAAAAGGAGAAAAAATGCAGAAAGTGAACTGCAGTATTTCATTATACTGTAAGTTGCAATATATATACAATAAAGCTTACTGTTTTACCAACTACAACAACCATTCAGACTTTAAATTTCAAAAACAAAGTTGGTAACTTAATGCACACTTATCTTACACTGATTACACCTAAACATGACACAAAATTAACAACTCCAGCAGCTTCAGTTTCAGCAGAAAACAAGGGAATGCAACTGCTACTTGGCACCAAGAAACTCATTCAAAAACAAACTAACTTAACTGAATTTTCCAGCAATCCATCGACATCTAATAGTCTTTTTTCCGGGTGGACGATCAACAAGTTCCCAAGTCTCATTCTTCTGTAACGATTTCATTTCCTCATTCATAGCAGTTTTCCATTTTGGATCAGATAAGGCTTCCTGCACACTGTTAGGAATAGATACAGTAGATAATTGATTCACAAATGACATATTCGATTCTAACAGACGATGGTTAGACACATAATGACTCATGGGGTATTTGACTTTACTAGATAGCTCTGGTTCGTATGTTGGTTTGGGAATTCCTCTAGTGCTACGTGGTGGTAACTGTTTCCTAATTGGTTTAGACTCTAAATCAGGAACATTCTCAACAAATGATGGTTGTGACATGCCAAGAATAAGAGACTCAGACTGAGAAGCTTTTACGGCCGGGTTTGATACCACCTCCACATTACCATCATCCATTTCATCTTCTTGTCGAACAATAGGTCTAGTTTGTGACTCATGGTCTCCCACATCTTCAACGTCATCTTGAACTGCATAGTCAAGAGTCTGAATTTCTTCTTGACAATACTCCTCTTGAAGTTCAGACTCAGAAGGAAAATACATCAACTCTTTATGGAAAACAACATCCATCATTACAAACATTTGTTGAGTTGGAGGATGATAACATCGATACCCCTTTTGATGAACACCATACCCAACAAAAACACATTTCAATGCACGAGGGGACAACTTGTTACGTTGACGTTTATGGAGGTGAACAAATGCAATACAGCCAAAACCATGAGGCAGTAAGTTTGGG
This sequence comes from Pistacia vera, assembly GCF_008641045.1. Classification (NCBI taxonomy): domain Eukaryota; kingdom Viridiplantae; phylum Streptophyta; class Magnoliopsida; order Sapindales; family Anacardiaceae; genus Pistacia; species Pistacia vera. Next base: position 256,749 of record NW_022195193.1, on the reverse strand, counting down.
AACATTGGAGTATTCACTGCTTTACCAAGAGCCTGAAAAAGGGTCTCGAACCGAAGAGAACTAAAGGGTACCCGATTGATTAGGTAGGCTGCAGAAGTAAGTGCTTTTCCCCAAAAAGATAACGGCATGTGAGCCTCTATTAATGAGGCACGAACGACCTCCAATAAGTGCCGATTTTTTCACTCAGCAACACCATTTTGTTGGGGTGTGTTGAGACAAGTAATTTGATGAATGATACCATGTGTTGCTAAGTACTGTTGAAGATCTAAACTTTGATATTCTCCTCCATTGTCACTTCGAAGGACCTGAACCTGTGCATTATACTGCGTACAAACCATTTTGTGAAATCTCTGAAAGAGTAAATTAACCTCCCCTTTAGATTTCATTAGACATACCCAAGTCATTCTCGTATAGTCATCAATAAAAGTAACAAACCAACGAGATCCACCTAAAGTAGTAACTGATGATGGCCCCCAAACATCTAAATGTATAAGCATAAAAGGACTTGGACTTTTGTTGATTGCTGTTGGAAATGGGACTCGATGGCTTTTTGATAGTTCACAAACATCACAGCGGAAGTTACTGATATCATTTTTTTTCAAACAAACTTGGAAAAAGTTTCTTCAGATAGTCGAACGAAGCATGTCCGAGGCACCGATGCCATAACCAAATGTCAGATTTTTGTTTATCCCTTTTAGAGTAATCTACAGTCAAAGCCTGTTGTAACATGGTAGAACTTTGTGACTCTAAATCCAAGTAATACAATTGCCCCCTTCTAATACCACAGCAAATCGTCTGCTTTGTTTGAATTCTTTTAAACTCACAAAATTCAGGCCAAAAAATCACCACACCAGATAAGCTTTTGGTTATTTTGGAGACTGACAACAAGTTATAATTTAGGGATGGGACAACTAAGACAGAATCTAAGTATAAAGAGTTTATTAGGGTTAACGAACCTTTCCCAATGACCCGGTTAGATTCACCATTGGCAGTAGAAACAAAGTTTTGTGAGGACGACTTAAGGTTAGACACATGCCTAGAATCAAATGTCATATGATCGGTAGCACCAGAATCAATTATCCATGCACTATTAGAAACAAATGTACACATATTTAAAGACTTACCATCATTTCCAGCAGTAGCTACAAATGATGAAGATTATTGGACATCTGCTTTCTTTTCCACAACAACATCAGTAGAACTTTTCATTTTGTCATTATTGAACATGCCAGGTTTAGTTGTCTCTGAGTAACTTGCTTCCAAATTTGGAACCGGGTTTCGAAGAATTTCTCCACACATCCTCCCAGTTTTTTTTTTTTTTTTTTACTTTGTTGACCTTGACCCCATTTTTGAACTATTTGCCCCTTTTTTTTTTTTTACTATTTGACTTTTTTTTTTTAACTTCTCTTTTTTGTTTTCCTTACAAAAAACACGAAAGGGAAGAGAAAGTTTGTAGAAAAAAAAAAAAAACAAACTCACGGTAAAAAAAATTGGTGGCTCCTCTCAACAGTAGTCGTCAAATCGACGACATTAGTTTTGGTGGCAGCAGATCGGCGGCGGACGACAATAACAGATGGGCAATAGATGGCAACAACAGCAGATCAACTAGCGGAAACTATGCAAATCGACGATTAGCATCAACCAGCGAAAACCGAATTTTTTATCAGACAATTGGCTGAAGGTAATTGGAATTGCGTCGACTTGATGTTGACTTTGTTTGGAGTTCTGGTTTTTTTTTTTTTTTTCTTTGCATTTTGGTTGTTGGCAGTGGCCAAAGTTGGTGGGGTTTTGATTTTTTTTTTTTCTGGGCAGTTGGGTGTTTGGTGGTTGAAAAAAAAAATGGCTGTTGGTTCTTGATTTGGTAGAAGTTGCGACAGGTAGTTGAAAATATGGGTGTTTAGGAACTTGGTAGCTTGGATAAATTCGCAAAATGGTTGGAGGTTGCTGTAAATGTTTTTTTTTTTTTTTTTTTTTGATTTTCTTTTGTTGTTTTGTGATGGTGGTTTACAGTGATTGATAAGTATTGGTGGAGTTAAGTGGATTGGTGGAGTTGACCAATAAGGATGATTGGTTGTTGGTAACTTGGGGGATTGATGGCTACACTTTTTCTGGAGTTGGTTGTTGTCGGCTTCTTGGCAAAAATTGGGCAAATCGGTCAGTTGTTTCTGGAATGGAATATGATGGTTTAAATGAGATATCAATGGTGGTTTGGTTTGATTGGTTGAGGTGGTTTTCTCGTTCTAGAATGAAATAGGATGGTTTAAATGAGATATCAATGGTGGTTTGGTTTGATTGGTTAAGGTGGTTTTCTCCTTCTTGGATTGACGACAACTGGATGAATGGTTATTTGCCAGTGAATTTTCTGATAGTTGCTCTATGAGCAATTTTTTAGATCAGAGAGTGGCTCTGATATCATGTTTAATTGAAGAATTGTATGTTTTCAATTCATTGATTTATCATTAAGGAGTTACATCATTTATATAAGAAGTATACGATCTCTTAAATCCCTTAATTATGTCAATTACGGGTTACACAATATTTTGTATGACATAATTAGAAGATTACATAATCTTTAGAATATTCTAAGATCGTATACCTGACATAACTAAAAGATTACATAATATTTATCTGATTACAAAATATTATGAAAATATTAACAACCAAAACCATTGTTAGCATTAAAGCCATGATATACTATGTTGGTTCATCAATGCAAGATCATGACGCCGTCAACCCTAAGGCCACCAACATAAGGTCCTTATGGAGAGACACACTAGAAAAGCAAGGCAAGAAATTCAAAATATAAATATAAGTGTTTTTAACATGCACTAACCCAAGCTTTATATATATGCTACGTGAATGTGCCCACTTTTTTCATTTAAAAAATTTATATATTGGGGTTGTCATAATAAAAGAGAATAAATCCCGAAAGATGAGCTTTGGCGGAAAGGAGCTCATTCAGCCTCAAGATAGTCTCATGATTGAGTCTTTATCACTAGCCTTTGGGGAGATGGTATATCTATGTCCTTATTCCCACTCACAGCTAAAGGTGGAAAATAACCTACCCGGCTTGGTCCGTGGCGGGTTAAGCAAAATGGCAAGCCGGGCCTAACTTGGCCTGCCACCAAGGGCGGGCCGGGTTAGGCTCGCCTCTTGGCCAAAAAGGTTAGCCTAGCCTGGCCTGCCAACCTTAACCCGACGGGTTTTAGAACGAGCTGGGCTAGTCTGGCCTGAAATTTTTTTTATTTTTTTTTTTCTTTTGTGTAATTTTTTTAGCTAACTTTTCAAATATCAATAATTCAATTAAATTAATTTTTTTTGTTAACATTTCAAATATTAATTCAATTTTAATACAATTATATTGTAATATAAGAAAAATTAGATTTATTCATTTATCAAAAAATAAAATAAGAAATTACAACAATTATTATCTCATTAAAAACCTTACCAAAAAAAAACTTAATTGGGACAAAAACTTGGTAAGGAAAGATAGTGCAATAATTGACAATTAATTTACAAATTACAAAGTTACAATTTACAAAACAACTAATTTAGGGGTTGACTAGGACCTCCCTCTTCTGTATCATCTATATTACAAAATTGAAATGATTATATTAAAGTATTGTCGACAATCTCGTATTGATCCTGATGGCACGACCGTTCCCAATCTCGAAGACATGTGAGGACTTTAATCATTTTTTTTGTGAAAATTTAGTCCTCCTTTCATTTAAAATTCTTTCACTTGTACTAAATGTTTGTTTGGATGAGATGGTTGAGATAGGAATAGAGAAAACATCCAGGGCAAATCTTGATAATACCAAAAAAATACATTTTTTGGTTTTCCAATATTCTAAGACATCAAAGTTGGCTCTTTGTTGTGGATTTGTTAGTAGCACATCGTGGGTTTTCAAATATTAGTGAAGCTCATCACTCTGTAGCTGCGTGGAGGACAATACATTCATTGTTGATACTTCTGAAGAGGAGGTTGTCCTTTGGGTTCGGGTCCTCTTCGGCCTATTAAGTGCCCTCCAAGAGTTAAAGTCTTCATTTGTTTCTTCTGATGCTACTTCCTCGGGTATTTCGCCTTTTCGCTGGTTCTTATACCTGTTTTCATATTGCAAATATACCTCTGCAAGACACTTTTTTATCTCTCCTAGTTGATTGGCATATGCTTCGTCTCGTAAAGTTTCACTTAACGTGTCTAAACCATTCTCTAAACGTGCTTATTTTAATTCTAGGATCAAATATGGTAGCTAAACAATAAAGAAAATGAATAAGTTTCCAATATTTTTTTAAATTTTAATTCCATTGCCTCTATTGGTCCCGGTAGGTGGTAAAATTTTATTGTTTCTGTTTCTTTTTTAAATAAATCTGAAATTTTTATAATTGTATGTATTATCAATGGACTAGTAGGATAATACACACCAAAAAGTTGTAAAGTAGATTGATAGAAAATTTTAAGAAAATAATGAAATTTTTTAGCTATATGCCAATCACTGTCTACCAAATAATCAAGACTCCTATTATTTGCTACAAAATAATTAATTAAATTTGCATAAAACAAACATGAATCAAGCATTAAGTAAATATTATTTCATCTAACAGACATGTCTAATACAAAAGTTCTAGGAGACATATTTGATTTTATACAAACATCTTGAAATTCAGTATTTCTTCTATTACTACTAATAATCCAAGCCAAAGAATCCCTAATTCTATCAATATTATCTCTAATTTTTTTCATACAACTTTTCTCAATAATAATGTGACATGTACAGTGTTGGTGAAAAAACTTCAAATTATCATAAAAATAAAAATTTATTTTAAAAAAATCTATAGCTTTACTATTAACACTTGTATTATCTAAAGTTAAACTTATCACTTTGTAAACAACATTATAATCTTCTATAACTTCAACAATTTTATTATAAATTTGTTGACCATTATAATCCACATCCATTAATCTAAATCATAATAAAGATTTATTAAATTTACATTCGTTATTGAAATAATGACTAGTCACACAAATATAATCTTGTTTAGCTCTATCACTTCAAATATCGGCGGTTAGAGCTACACTAACATGACAACTATGTATTTTTTTTTTAATTCTAATTTCATTTTCCCAAACAATTTTATTAAATCATTTCTAGTTGCAATTTTAGAATAACTTTTAAAGCCTGGAAAAAATGAAATTTTAAATAAATCTTTCAAAATATTTATCTTCAGTCATATTAATAGGTTGATCAGTTGCAGCAATATATAAAACTAATTGTTTCATATATACATCAGAATTATAACGTCAAGTAGTACCCATATTAGTTATTTGACTTTGATTGGTTTCCCTATTTCTATGTTGAGTAATATGTTTATTAGCATGCCTTTTTAAAATACTAGTACCATTACCTACATCAGCTTTATAAATATTTCCACAATACTTGCATCTTGCTTTCTTCACTTGAACTCCATTTTTTGTCTCGTAAAACTTATCGAAATGCCCAAAAACGTCTGATGTGTGTCTGTCATCAGTTTCGATTGCAGTTGATGAACCCACTTCTGCTTGAGATGGAGTTGGACGAGGACGACTTCTAGAACCATCGGGAGCTGTAGCAGCATGGGGTAGGAAGGGGGGAATATTATGAGGTGTATCAGATTCTGAGAATGGAAAAACGAGACTATTTGAATCTACTGCATTTACATTAGTAAATTCAGAAGGACTAGGATAATTTCCTTCATCATCAAAATTGATGGGATATAAATATATATCCATTCTAGTTACAAAATAAAAATAAAAATTGGATATAGAATAAATAAAGAATTAAAGAAGGAGAATTGAAATTTGGAAATATGAATTGAAAATTGCAAAAACTAATAAAAATTAAAATGAGGGCAAATTGACAATAAAGAGAATAATTGAGAGATTTCAATAGAGAAAGTGAGAGAATGAGAGAATTTGGGATGTGAGAAAATATGAGAGTTTAAGCCATATTTATAGAAAAAATGAGAAAAGAAAATGACCAAAAAGACCCCTCCTACCCACTGGCCCATGGTTCAACCCGACGGTTTGGATGGTTTTTTTTTTTTTTTTTTTAAATTATGTATACCCGTCGGGTCCACCGGGTTGACTAATGAAGCCCAGCTCGCCCGACGAGGTATACACGGGTCGTTAGGGTTGACCCGCCTAACCTAACCCATTTGTTCCACCTCACTCACACAAAACCTTCAAATTTGGTCCCGATATAGGTGCGATGAGAGCACTTTTAGATATCTATGAGAAAAAAGACCAATGTTCTTTGTTGAGTACAAGATTACCTCTCTTTATACCCATTTTTTTAACCCAAAAATAAAAGAGAATAACATTTATTTGTCTTTGATATTTTGATCAAATATGTAACAATACTTTAGTTATTCTTTTGTTAATCAAGGTTTCTAATTGTTGGAAAGTGGAAATAATAACAATTGTCCTAGGAGAGAATTCAAACTTAAAGTTTATGGGAACAAACCACATGTCTGATCGTGCGACTAACCTCTTGTGGATACATTATTATATTGAGCAAACGACATTTCCACCCGAGGTTTACCAAAATCCAAGGTTCAATCCTTGTTTCATTTATTCCAGATATCCATCTTTAATCTAACACCGTTTCTTTTATTTTAAAAGTTGAAGGGAAAAGTGTCAAAACCCATTTATCTCAACTCACCACCATTGACTACCCTCCATCTTCTTCTTCTTTGCCTCTCCTATATTCTACACAGGAACTACATTTTACACTTTTTTTTTTTATACACATTCTTTCTCTTATTCTTCTCTTTTCCTTTTCTTTTCTTCTTCTCTTCTCTCTTCCAGGTGTAAAATGGAGTTCATGTGTCAGACGGATGAGAGACGAAGAAGGAGATGGGAAGGTAGTCAATGGTGGTGAGTTGACATAAATGAGGTTTTGACGCTTTTACCCTTAAACTTTTAAAATGAAAGAAATAGTGTTAGATTAAGGGGGGGTTTGGATAAATGTAACCATGGGTATAAATTTGGGATTTCGGTAAACCTCGAGCAGGAGCATGTTGTTTACTCTTATTATATTTCATTGAGACTTTTGACCAAAAAAAAAAAAAAAAAAAATGATTGATTGATATAACATTTACAAAAAAAAAAAAAATATTAATTTTATGGAAACGCATTTAGTTAAAAATATTTAAAATAATTTTCAATATAATCTTTCATGGAGTTATGAATAGTAGAAACAATTGTTTTTTAATTATAATTTGAAAATAATTATGAATAATATAAAACATACTTTTGTGAACAAAAAAATTTAGATACTATTTACATATTTTCAATTGCATCTTAGTTTTGGAATAATTTAGATTTGATTCAAGTGACCTCTTAAACTCCCAACCATTTATGAGCAGAATATTACGAAAATGAAAACCAAAAGATGAGTTCAACAATTTATATTAAAATATTACATCTGAAAAATAAACAACAAAAAATATTTCATGATTTTGAGAAATGAATATCTGAATTAAAAATGATGTAAAAATGTTTTCCTTATTTTTCTCTTTTGGTTTTAAAAAAGTGAAAATAATTTGTCAATTTTAAAATCGCCACAGGCCAAAACCCAAAAGCCCAAGCTCCCAATGAGCCCAAGTGGTAAAATAATTTAAATATAGGGAGCGTAATAATTCAAAGAAATTTTGGGGCAAGATTGTAAATTATTTAATTATATAAACGAACATCAACTAGGTTTTAGTGTCTCACACTACGAGCAAGAGGAGTCAGTAGCCGCAGCTCAGGTTCCTTCTCTCTCTCCTCTGTTTACTTGTTTGAGCAATGGCGTGGCTGTGTTTGGTTGCGGGGAAAAGAAGGAATGCGAGAATATGTTTTCAATCTCATTTTGTCGCGTCGTTAGAATGAGTCTCTGAATATGATTCTCATTTTGTTATGTCGTTAGATTTTCTTAGAGTCGCTGAATAATGAATCTTATTTGATACTGTTTATATTTTCCGTCACTTTCTCAGCTACCTAATGTGCTATCGTTTTTATCTCCTGTTAGTTATGTCCTTATGCGTTTGTAATTCATTAGCGATTTTGAATTAGTTAGATTTGAGGGTTTTTTTTTTTTTTTTTTTTTTGTTGTTATTCCTTTGAGAGATAGGTTTTATATTGGTTGAATGTTTGGCTTGTAATAGTGATTCCTTATTACTGAAATGAGAGATGGTAGGAAAATATTGATTTAAGTTGAATTATGTGAAGATGTTGGTAATTTATTATTTTGATAAATAGATTTTTATTGATTGTTGGTATTTTATGCTGTAGAGGAGAAGAATGTCTCACAGGAAGTTTGAGCACCCAAGGCAGGGTTCCCTTGGATTTCTTCCAAGGAAGCGAGCTGCTCGCCACAGGAAAAGGTATAAAATGAGTATTCTTTTGATTATATGAACTTCTGACAATGTTAAGTAAGCGTGTGGTCCTTTTATTTTTAATTCTGTTTTCCTATCAAATTTCTCACTTAGGATTTAATGTTCTCCAAAACATTGATGGTGCTAATACATAGCGGTGCAGTATTGACTCAATTTGGGATTTTGGGTTGCAAAGAAAAAAATGTTTTCCAAGACTGTGATTTTGCTTCATGTCTTAGCAGCTGGCTTTTCTAAAAATGTGTTCCTATTAGTTTTGTGCCCTGTGGCTATATTTTTATCAGTCTTAAGTATATCTATTTTGTATATTTGCAGTGAAGGCTTTTCCCAAGGATGATCCAAGCAGCCTTGCAGGCTCACTGCCTTCCTTGGATACAAGGCTGGTATGACCCATATGTCAGGGATGTCGAGAAACCTGGATCTAGTAAGTCAATGGCTTCATTTAGTATTTTCTTCTAATTTCACATTTCAATGAAGTTATTTCAGATTTAATTTTTATGTTTATGTATTCACCTTGATATATCATATTCTATATTATCTAAACATATGTTTTTTTTTCTCTATAGAGCTTCATAAGAAGGAAGCTTGGGAGGCTGTGACCATCGTGAAACTCCTCCAATGGTGGTTGTTGGAGTTTGTGGGATATGTGAAACACCACTGGTCTCCGCTCTTTGAACACTGTATGGGCTCAGCATCTGAGTGAGGAATTGAGAAGAAGGTTCTACAAAAACTGGTGCAAGTCCAAGAAGAAGGCCTTCACAAAGTACTCAAAGCAATATGAGTCAGAGAGGGAAAGAAGAGCATCCAAGCACAGCTGGAGAAGATCAAGAAATATGCAACGTTGTCCGGTTTTGGCTCACACTCAGGTAGTAATCCTTGATTGCGAACTTTGTTGACACCATGAATTAACTAATTTATTTTTCCTTCATCCATGACTTTAGACTAATAAATGAAATTTCCTTGACCGCTGTGCTACAGATTAGGAAGATGAAGGGTCTGAAACAGAAGAAAGCTCACCTGATGGAGATCCAGGTCAATGGTGGAACTATTGCTCAGAAGGTTGACTATGCATATGGTTTCTTTGAAAAGCAAATCCCCATTGATGCTGTTTTCCAGAAGGATGAAATGATTGACATCATTGGTGTCACCAAGGGTAAGGGTTACGAAGGTGTCGTAACTCGTTGGGGTGTCACCCGCCTTCCTCGCAAGACCCACAGGGGTCTGCGTAAGGTGGCTTGTATTGGTGCCTGGCATCCTGCTAGAGTCTCATTCACAGTTGCCCGAGCTGGTCAGAACGGATATCACCACCGTACTGAAATGAACAAGAAAATCTACAAGCTTGGCAAGACTGGGCAGGAGTCCCATGCTGCTATTACTGAATATGACAGGTCAGTTTCATGTCTAATGAAATTAAGCAACTTCTTAATTTTTTATCTGAGATTTCTTGTGTCTAATTTTGCTTATGGCCTTGGTATACTCATTACATAATAATATAGCTGAATTACCTGCATTTACTCTACAATAGATTTCATTAATTGTTTATTTTGTGACTTGTTCTTAGACATTCATTTGATGCACCTAGTTGTATACTTCCAACCTTAGCGAAAATTACCAAGACTTGACAGATTGTAGATTGGTTACCTTGTTTTCTGATTTCACCGTCTTCTGGCATGTGTAATGATTCAGGACTGAGAAGGACATCACTCCAATGGGTGGCTTCCCTCACTATGGTGTAGTAAAGGATGATTATATTATGATCAAGGGATGCTGTGTTGGACCTAAGAAGAGGGTGGTTACACTTCGCCAATCGTTGCTCGCACAGACATCTCGTTTGGCTCTTGAGGAAATCAAACTCAAGTTTGTTGACACCTCCTCCAAGTTTGGTCATGGTCGTTTCCAGACAACACAGGAGAAACAGAAGTTCTATGGACGCATGAAGGCATGATTATACAAAGAAGTCCAGAATTTTGGGTCGTCATAGTAAGTTAGGTGTTTTTAAGTTGTTTTGCAATTGACATTGTCTCTTAAAGACGAGTTTCTGAGTCTTGCTTTATTTAGTCTGTTTTTTTCAAGAGATGAGAAGGATTTGGAACAATCGTGGTCATGTTTTGTTTCAATGGAGATTTTTAAATTTTAAATTTACTAAATTATTCTATTATATTCTCTTTCTTTGAGTGGTAAATTAACAAATTTTGTGCTTTGTGGCCAGGGTTTGAGAAATTCTGTTTTTTTTTTTTTTTAAATTTGTATTTTCTCAGATAGATGAATTTTAGTTTATGTTTTTCAAGATTTTGCGGATTTTCCGTAGCCTGAAACTTTTAAAAGTTTTATGAGTTCTTAATGCTTGTGACATGAATTTCATTATGCAAGTTTTGGCCAAATTTTGAGTAGATTTGTTTTATGTCTATCGACTAGTTTTCGACTTTTTTAGATGTTCTACAGAGTTCGGTCTTCATCCGATCCGAACAAAAATCCTTCACAACACCCTAAAATTAAATTATGATTTGGCTATTTATTTTCAAAATTATGAATATAAGTAAAATAAAAATCTAATTTCTACAATAGAATATAGACGTACCTTAAAATTAGAGAAATTATATTTAATAGCATTATTTTGAGGCCTGAGTTGAAAACTAGCACATTTTTGAAGATCTTTCACAATATAGCAAAATGGGATTTTAGACAAAATTGAAGAATGAAAATGCCCCTATTCACAAATTCTTGGACCTTAAATAAAAAACCCATTCTTTAATCCTAAAATCCCAAGTCAATTCTTGTTTCTGTGATAACTATTTTTTAACAGATTTGTTGATATATTAGGTTATTTTTAAACCTTAAACTAAAACTCATTCTTCAGCACTTAAAACCCATTTAATCAATTCTCTATATTATTTATGTAGATAAATGGTTAATATCGGTTGTCTGAATTAATTCTAAAAAAAATTGGGATAGGATTATAATTTTCATAAACACATAAATGCAACTCAAATTTCCCATTCCTTCTCACTTTGGTCCAGAAATCCTTCGGCCTTTAATTTCTCCTTTGGATCTTCAACTATTTTGGCCCACATAAAGCTTACTTATTCTCCAAATTGGCTTGAATTAAGACTTTTCCTTTTCTTCCGAATTTGATCACCTAAAACAAAAAAATTAAATCTAATTAAATTAAATTAATTAAATGAAATAACGAACGAAATATATTTTATGGTAATAAATATAATATAAAAATATTTCCAACATTCAAAAAAAAAAAAAAAAACTCCTTCAGATCAAATATAAGTTGGGATTTTAGAGTTGAAAAATGGGTTTAGGGTAAAGGTTTAGCAATCTGTCAAAAGGGGCATTTCCATCTGTAAATTGTGTAAAATGGAATTGAGCTATATTTTGAGAGACGTTCCAAAAAGTGTTAGTTTTCAACTCCTTCCCACTAAAAATTGGGTGGTGTGAATAACTTTTTTTTTGGGTAATGTTCGGGCCATTGTTTGAAAACCCGGACCGAAGGGAATTCGTTTTGCTGCTCGGGTCATGGGTCAACCAGTCCAAACGGTTGGATTGATAACGTCAACGACAATTTTATTTTTAAAAAATTACATATTATCCCTCAAATTTTATATATTACAAAAATTCCCCTAAAAAGTTTAATTAGTCCCTAAATTTTTTATTTATTTAAAATGCCCCCCAAAAATTCATTAATCCCTAAACTTTTGACATATCTTAAATCACCCCTATAAAATTATAAAATAACCCTTATAATTTTAAAATTTACAAAAACCCCCTAAGACCTGAACCGGACCGGAGAAGCTGCCGAGTCCCGGTCTGATTTTTAAAACAGAAGTTCGGGGTCCATTGAACAGCCTATCAGCAGTGTGAATAACTTCACCTCTTCCCCATTTGTTATAAAGAAAAATTAGGCAAGCCTATGCCAAAAGGAGCAATGGTTACTTGGCTTCTTTCCTTTATTCAGTCTTGTTTTCACATTTAGTCAACTTCACAAACTCACATTTTTCTTCCTTCATCAACAAACCCAGAAAGTGACCCAGCAAAGCCTATCCCTCGTGCTTTGACCAAGTCTCTTAACCTGGAGAAGCTTTTCACTATAATAAATTAATAATATACACTCATGAAATTAACCAATAACAAAGCTTGTGCATCCTATGTATGCTAACATGGCCCTCCTTCCTTGGTCGGATGTAGGTAAATCCGATTGCACATAATTTCCCCCTAACTTATTCCTCAAGGATGAGGATGTTTCAAGGAAAATTCCTGCCACCTAAACTTGATTTCAAGTCAGTCGCTGATAAGAATCTAATGCTTTAAAATTCCATCTTTAATTTATAAGCTAACAAGAAGACCAACAATTGTCAATGAACAAGCAAATCTTTCCCAGCAAAAATCATGGAGAAAAACTCTAACCCTGGTTCTACTTCTACCAATTCCAGGGCTTCAAGAATTGATCTTGTTTGCCACTATCAGTTCAACAAGAAATCATCTCAAATTTCTTTTCTAAGTGTTGACAACAAATCTGGAGTTACCAGCATCAACCCTGAACTTGGTTTCTCTTCCAAAGATCATATCAAAATTCTTTCTTCATGCTATGGATTCATTCTTTTGACAAGTAAAACCAAGAAGAATCAGCTCAACTTCCATGTCTTCAATCCTCCAGCAAACCAATTATTCACTCTTCCTCAACCCTCCTTCGCTCGGAAAATCGTCAGGTCCGGCCTGGCTTCTCATATGCATCATCATCATTTCCAGGTTGTACTTGTGCATATTTCTTCAGGTTCAGCACTGGAATTTGGAATTTTCTCTTCTGAAACTGGTGAGTGGAAAACTCACACACCCGGCGATCTTTTTTCGCCTGTTCCTGTAAAACAACTCTTTCCAGAGCCTCCAGTGCCATCTCTTTACTCAAATGGTTCCATTCATTGGGAAGTACTTCAACACTTGCTGGTTTACAACGTTAAAACTGGTCACTGTCAATTCATCAAACTGCCTGATGTATCCGAAGACGGCCATCGTCACAAGCCATCCACGAGAGTGTTCAAGAGATGTTTGTGGGAATCCGAAGGCCGAGTTCGCTATTGTTACACTGATAATGAAGGGATTCATACTTGGTATCTACTCAATGAAGAAGATGTTGATTTTCACATAAAGTATCACAACATTGACGCCGAAAAGTTCAAGTGGGCATTATCGGATAGTCTTAGTCATCAAACTTTCCGGGGCCTGAGTAGAAATTGGAAACCTCAGGATATAGCCCCTTTTGCATACAATGAAGCTTCACAGAAAATGTTCCTGCAGCTTCCAGGAAGTGTCATTTCTTATAATACAAAGAGTGGAGTGTTGGAGGAAGTTTTCACTTTCAAAATTCAAGGGAAAAAATACAATTGCTCATTCTTTCCTTTTGTTTATTGTGGCCAGGGGAAGTTGCGATATGTAGATGAAAAGTCAGAAGCCAAAGTAGAGATTGAATTGCCTGTAAAAGAAGTTGGAGGTTTCTTGTCATTTTAGAGAAGATTTTCTTGGGAAAATTTTGTTAAAATTTAGCATTTTATGTGTATTGAGTGTGACAATGAGAAGAATCAGGTAATCCAAACATTTTAATCTTGTTATTTCCCTGAACTTTTGAAGTATAAGTTCTTCATCACTTTATGAATTTGATCGAATGTTTATATGTAGTTCATATTGTTATACATTTTGATGTTTATTTAGAGATCATAACATACGTATTGATCTACATGATCAATTGATGCTGTAAATTATTGATTAAATACATTTTCCAAGTAGGTTTAGTGAATGTACTGATTCTAAAAAGTTTCACTCATAAGTTGTATAAAAATTAACAGTGGAAAGACGAAATTGGTAATTTGTTGAAAGAGTTTATCTTATGTACCAATAATTTTCAAACATTATTAAATATTAAATAACTTGCCATCAAGAGGGATTTTGATAATCTTATTTTTTTATAGTCTCAAAGAATTTAATAGGGTTTTAATGTCACTAATTAATTGCCTTGAACAATGGCAGCGGCGACAAATATACTGACTTAATCAGGCTTGCCTGCATAGTTTTTTTCATTCGAGTAAACGTCATTTTCCCATCCAAGGTTTGGTGAATCTACAGTCTCCCACCCTTGGTTTCATAAATTGCAGATTCTCATCCTTAAATTAACGCCGTTACTTTTCTCATAAAATAACCCTTATATCTCAAATTTCTCTCAAATAACCCCTAAAAGATCTCGACCAAGCCAAGAATCCGGCCTGATTTTGACACCATTGGACCTCCTCGACACCACCATCAGCATCTCCTTATCCTCCTCACCAAAACCCCTAACTTTTTCACCCGATTGCACCTCGGCGAGATGCTAGAATTTGGCTAGAAAGGTGCAACAAAACGTGAAAATCTACGGGAGAGGCGACGACAATTGGCAGTCCATTACGGTTGGCGGTGTTGGGGGTTTTGATGGGGGGAAGCCAGTGATGCTATTGGTGGTGTTGGGGATGGTTTCCAATGCCAGAACCTGCTGGAATTTGGATAAAACGCCGACTAAAACTAAGAGTGGCAGTTGACGATTGGAGGGTTCAATCAGGCAAGGAGGTTAGGGGTTTTGATGTGAAGATTGAGGGGATTGTAATGGTAATGTCAAGAGAGGTCGACTACACCAGAAACAGGCCAGAATGGCTTGAAATCGTCGGTGGAGTGAATTTGAGAAGTCAATGGTTATTTTGAAATTTTTATTTTTAAAATGACAATTTTACCCTTTTAACTGTTAGATTAAATAGTTATTTGTTACTTTAAGGGTCAGAATTTAAGGGTGAGAGAATCTGCAATTTATGAAACCAGGGGTGAAAATGTAGATTGCCAAACCTTGGGTGGGAAAATGTTGTTTACTCTTTTCATTTTTATCGTACTAGCAAACGACCCACTTGTTTTTTGTCGGGCACTTTTCTTTCAACATACTTTGTGCTTGAGAGACTTCCTCTATATATTATTTCAAAAGTTTGGATTAAATAAAAGAAAACAAACAAATAACCCCTGATATTTTTATCTTTAAATTTAGTGTTCACAACTTACAAGATCCCCATTCAAGAACTTTTGCTCTGTTTACACTCTTAGATATATTTTGATTATTCTATTCATACTACCAAAGGTTGACAAGAAAGGAAGTGACAAAGTAAAATCTTCCCCACTTATTCCTGATTTTATTTTAGGTGGTTTAGGTCTTTTGGTTCACTATTCTATGCTTTTTATAATATTATTTTAGAAAAAATAAAATTAGATTATCTTTATGAGAATGATAATTATTAATGTTTTAAGTGTTGAATAAAATATAATTGAAGTTTGGGAATATTAAAATAAATGCATTTTTGGATTTTTAAAATAAAATAGTGAAATAGGATAAGGTAATAATAGTGAGGGCCCCTTTGGATCCCTATTTTTACCTTATTTTATTTCACTATCTTATCCTAAAAACCCAAAAATGCATTTGTTTCAATATTTTTAAAATCCAATTCTATTTTATTCAACTTAAAACATTAATAATTATTTTTCTCGTAAAGATAGCTCAACTCAACTTTATTTTTTTTTTAAATACTATCATAAAAAGCATGAGAATAGTAAACCATCGGAGCCTTTAGAATCCATAAAAATACTTCTCGAATTCACAAAAAAAAACATCGAATCTATATTTAGAATACTTTCAAAGAAACCTAGGATAGCATATTGATAAAGCCAAAAAGATCGAATTTGACAAACTGTAATTAAAACAGAATATCACTAACGGACTATTAAAAGAAAAGAGAAGGTGTTTAGCAGCGAAGTTAGGTGGTTTCAATTTATTAGTTAACAATAAGTAATCATAGAAGGCAATATTCCAAACTATTTTATAAGTAATCTATTAATGCTTGACACAGAAATGAACAAAGGTCTTGGAATAAAAATAAAAGAATGTACTGCTCTATTATTTCCTAAATGGAAAAGTGTACAACTTTCAAGTTTCTTTGTCAGCAACACAAGTAAAACTTATCCCTATCTTCAAACTACAAAAACACCGCTACCACATACAATGAGATAGCTTACTGGTTACTAATTATCCTAAAAACTCACTAGCAGAAGCCATTTTTTTTTCTTTACCTTTTGTCCCTCCTAGAAAAATAAGACAATCAGCAGAGCAGGCATCCACAACTTTCTGCAACCTAGACCGAAATCTATACCTCAAAGTCCGGAACTCAAGCAGCTGCTGGGATTGGCCCATCAGATCTGAAACCCTGACCACGTCCACGGCCTCTGGCCCTGCCTCGTCCACGCCCTCGCCCTGAAGGTTGCAAATATTTTAATATCAGACCAAAGAAACAGAGTATACAAGAGTTTAATTATTGAAATTTAGATACAATCAAATTTTCAATCATACCAACATAAAACTCAGTCACAGCTACAACATCACAGACTCAATGATACAACAATCATAAGCACCAAAAGGCCCAAAAGAATTATTCAATATTTACTAATTTCTGGTTCATGATTTGACATCCTCAATCAATTTTTATAAATCAACTGAAACTTTCTTTATAGATTAACGCATATCCTGGAAATAAATTTGCCAATGACATATTATAAAACTTACCACGGCCTTGAGCAGGAGCGAAACCTCCCCCATAGTCATTATAATAACCACCTGATCCTTGTCGCATATTCCCACCACCATAACCTCTTCCACGGCCACGGAAATTGCGGCTTCTTCCACGACCTCTACCCCTTCCAGCATACCGGCCACCATCCCAGCCACCATCTCCATTGGATTCCAATACTCCATTACTATTATTAACTATATACAAACAAGATAAATTATTGTAAATTATTCCCCCTCCATCCTACCAAATTAACAAGCTAGTAAATTGCAAAATGAACTGATGCCACACAGGAATATTGTAGCCATAAAGAAATGATGTGCCAACAAATTCAGAATAACTATTTCCATTTCCAAGGTAGGAATCCAGAGTTTTCCCTATTTATCAGCTCTATTCATTATCAATAGACCCAATATGTGATTCACATGCTAAGATTTCAGAAGTACTTTCCACTTTCCATCCATCTCAAGAAACAAAATAGATACGCACATTTACAAGAGGTATTATAATATAGTATAAAATAATATTCAATGGCACCAAGGCTTACATTAACATTTCATCAAAAAGTCATGGTTTACATGATATGAAATGTAAGCAGAAGATATGGCCAGTGTAAAATCCTGACTATAGTATAGTCAAAGAAAATCGGGCCAGGGGATATATAACCCATCAGAACAGGGAGACCCGACGCAATCTGTCATCAGCCAGAAACCTAATCACCAAATTAGGCACAAGGGTCTACAAAGTATAATTTTCTTCAGAAAATAAAAGCACTGGTAGCCAAAGTTTACCAACATAGTCATCAAATTCAAGCTCAGAAATTAAAAGAAAAAAAAGCCCATCCACCCTCCCAGCACAATAAAATAAGTAACTAAAATGCTGTAGCAATGAATTTTGTCTCTACCTCTACCCCTTCCTTGACCGCCACGTCCTTTACCCGCCATGTTTGGAGAGCCCTCTATGTTACATCATAGATAGATAGAAACAAGTAAGAACATTTTATGCATCAATAAGTTTACAAGGCTTAAAATTTCATATTAACCAAAAAGTTTTAAAAGGGTTAAATCAAATACCAAAAATTGATGCTTTTACCTCCATCATCATCATGTTCAACCCATGGTTTGACCTGCTCTGCTGGAATAGGCAGTTGATACCTGCAGAAGGATAATAACTTTAGAAAAAACCAGCAAATTATAAGCATAAATATTATCCAAACGGCTGAATAACTTGAACAAAGATGGTCATTTAGTAATTGATGATGTCCAACAGAGGGGAGGGGACCAAAGGGTGGCTGCAGCTGGTTACAACATACCCGGTAGAGGATGTATCCAGCTCCTTCTTGGACAAAGTAATTGTTACCACTGATACATGGCGAGTAGTTTCCAGGCTGCACTAGCAAGAAATATGTAAGCAAAATAACCATCAAGACAACTCCATACACTATAAACTGATCATGCATAAAATAGAGAGCTAAAACTCTTACGGAAGAAGACCCTCTTCTAGTGGCTCCCACATATCCGTTATATCCGTAGAACCAATGGCGGTGTTCTGATGCAGACCCACAATCCTTCTCTGAAATGGAAAACTAATTATGATGCTGAAATGACAGGAATATGGAATCAACAGGAAAATACAAAATCTCAAAGTAATGATGAGAAACTAAGATATATTCCTTTTAATATGGTTATAATATTTTCTTACAGAATAAATATAAAATAAGATAATTACAAACTAAACCAGAAAAGGGTGTAGAGAGAGCCAGAACAATTACAATACTTGTACAACCTTAATCAATTCAGCAATCATCACAGTCTTGTTTATGGCTCTCCCCATGGCTTTAAGAGCAATTTCATCAGATCCTTTCTCCTGTTAAAAACAAAGAAACGGAAGTGAAATGGCATGATAGACAAGACAGTCAAGTATGAAACTGTGGTCATGACTAAGAAACTCTAAAGAGTATGCCTTAATGCAGCAAAACAAAGCAAAAAATAAATTCAATGTCTTTATTGTAATACAAATGCTAAATGAAATGAATGTTAAAATACAACTATCCACACCAAGAGAGCAAGCCCTTTGGAAGAAAAATACATTCATCAGGCAAATTCTTCTACGAAACAAATGTATCATCATGTTAGCAGTCAAAATGGAAAAGAAAAACTGAACGTCAATAGTATAGTAAGACATAAGAGACGCCAAGCAAAACAAATTATCGAAAGGCAATGACTAATACATAGAAGAGAAAATAATGACAAACAATAAAATGGTCCTTCAAACTAACTTGAAAGTCGATAGTTCAGCATAATTTAAAAGCATTCCCAAAAAAAAAAAAAAAAATGCATTTTATCTCACTGCTCGAAATTACACCTCTCAAAGAAATTCTCCACTCTCTTTTCCCCTTACCCCTTTCCTCTTAAGACAAAACAGCAACACTCACAAACACGCAACAATCAGTAGAAAACAAACATGGTAATTACTAAACATACAATACATAAAAAAAAAATTAAAAACGCCTTTTTAAGCAAAACAAACAGTGCCGTTTACATTATCAGCTTCCATTCTTATCGACAGCTTACAAAACAAAGATAAAACAGAGAGAGGACCTGAAGGAGAGTGGTGGCGTAAGTAATGTAGTTCCTCATCCGTCCTTGCGTTGTAATGCGAATCTCATTCTCGTTAATCGGTGTTTCGGCTTTCGGCTTCTCCACTCTCTGGTACCGATCCATTCTTTTCGTTTGCAAAACCAGAAGACGGAAACAGAGTTATGCAAGAGATCTGAAAGCAACTTAAACAAATAAACAAACACAGAGAAATTAGGGTTAGGGTTTTGTGGAGGCTGCACCGTTTTAGCTCTCACCTTTGTTTCGGATTTCGATGCTCGTTTCGTTGAGTTTGTTTGCCAGTAGAGGGCCCTAGTTAATTTCTCACTGGTTTGGATAACAAAATTCGAAAATAATGGAATATTTCACAACCTCCCTAGAGTTTAAATAAATCCAAAAAAAACCCAAAGGTTTCCGATTTCAACACCTAAATACTTTAATATTTTATACAAGTAGACAAAGGCATTTTCTATTATATTTCTGTATTATTATTTCTATATACACACAATGAAAGTGATGGTGCACATTTAGTCATTATATCCTAGTTGATTTAAGAAGTTATCTGAATCTACATTACAAATTCAACAATAAAAGTTATTTAACAATAAAAATTCAAGTGTATTAATTGATAAAGCATAGTATTATTGGTTTTTTAACTGTATCAATAATCACACTAACAATGGTGTTTATGGTAGGTATAGATAAAAAAAAAATTCATATCAAATAACATATTATTTTCCCTTCTCTATTTTTGCCTTGATTAACATTCTTTCGGTAGTATTTTTATTTCTAAAAACCTTGTGGGTTGTAGATATTTTCCAAAAATAGGGGTGTTCTTGTAAATAACCTAAAATAAAAGTTTTGGAAGTTAAATTAAAAAGTAGTTGTTTGAGTATCGGCTGGGAGACCGCGTGAAGAAGTGAGATTTGCATTTGTGATGATGACGTGGCGGAAGCAGATCCGTTGTACTTTTCAATTTTGTCGGGCCCACCATATACAAACTAATAAAAAAGAAATGCCTAAGCGGCTTGCTAACCGCGCCTAAAGGATTTCTATTTTTGAATTTTGACACGCGTGATTTTGATTAGTCTACAATAATTGACACGTGTTATGCAGCGGTAGAAGGCTGCATGAATTGGACCCAGATAGTACCCGGATCGGCCTGGCCCAACTGAATGTGCCCACACCACACCATAATTCATCTTTCTTATGGGCCCTAAATTATTAGCTCGGGTCGGGCATTGACTTTGATTAGCCCAACCCTAGATATTTTCTTTGCCCTGCCTTTTTTTTTTTTTTTTTTTTTGGGGTAACTGAGATATCTAGGCCTTTATTAGAGTTTATCTAATCCTTAGGGTCATAGACCCTACAAGCCTAATAGACCAAGGTAATTACACAAATATAATAGGTATTTTTCTTGCGACTCAAACACCAGACTCCTAGGTATAACTAACCTTAATGGCTAAAGGGTTTGTCATCCAACCACAAAGGGAGAAGTTTAAATCATATTGTTTAGTCATCAATAAAACTATGTGTGCATTTCTAGAATAATTTGAGTCGTCGACGACACTAGATCAACAAGAAAAAGAAGTCATCACCATTCATGAATCTCTAAATCAAAAAATTATTACTGTTATTGTGGGGTTTTCCCAACCTAAACCCTCATGATAGGTGCTCCTAGCTAGGGACCTTTACACTAAATTTCAAAAGGCCTTGAATAGAGATGGCAATATGTGAGCCCGAAAATGACAAAATAATGGTCCTATCCTACTTGAAAAAATAGTACTGAAGGTCAACTCAATAACGATACATATACCTTTTATATGACACGCGGATATAAATAAAAACAATGCACATATCTTAAGAGAAAGTCTAATTTTAGTAGGTCTATCAAGTGAATATTCACAATTATCATCATCAAGAAACTATGTGTGTGTTTCTAAAATAATTATTGCTATCGTCGTCACCAGATCAACAAGAAAGAAGCCATCACCATTTAATGAATCTCCAAATCAAACAATTACTATTATTGTTATGAGGATCATCAACTTAAAACCTTATGACAGGTACTCTTAGCCAGAGAGCCTTACAATAAATTCCAAAAGGCTTTTCATTTAAAATAATAGTTTATGGGCTCAAAAAGGACAACATAATGGTCCTACTCTAATTTTAAAAAAAAAAAAAAACACAAGAATGTCACAATTTAATAACAATACGTGTATCTTTTATTGATGTTGTACAAATATACATATAAACAATGCACATATCCCAAGGGCATCTTTAATTTCAATAGGTCTGTCAAGCAAATGAATATTCAAAGTTATCATCATCAAGAAACCATGGGTGCGTTTCTAGAATAAGTCATGTCTTTATTAGATCAACAACAAAGGAAATTATTGTCATTTAATGAATCTCCAAATCAAATAATTATTACCATTGTCATGGGATTACCAACCTAAACCCTCATGACAGGTGCTCCTAGTTGGAGAACCTTACACTAAATTTTAAAAGGCAGTTAATATAAATGATAATTTGTGGGCTTGAAAATGACAAAGTAGTGCTCCTAAGTCCTACCCCTAAAAAAAAAAAATGAATGTCACAATTCAATAACCATACGTAGACCTGGCAAAACGGGTGGGTCGAGTGGGTACGAGCCAGGTAAAACGGGTAGGAATAAAAATGGATTGGTTCTAAATGGGTCCAAAATATTGAACACATGCCCTACCCTATATGGGTATGGGTCAACCTGTGGGTACCCATATTTTCTGTTGGTTTTTGGATCGAATACGTAGCGGAAAATAAAATTTCTCGATCACAAAAACCATAAAAACCAATAATCCAATTACGGATATACATCAATTTAATACAAGTAAATACTTAAATTAAAGTTTAATGTTATATCAGTGTTTGGAGGCTTCTCCGATTGATGTGAAACGCTCCCACTCTAAGTTAGGAATGAACTCCTAGTATTCACACGAAGACGGCACAAACGTCGTTAAGGAATTTTTAGGCTAGGAAATTCACTCAACTATAAGAATAAATTCAGCAGAATTTTTCTTTGACAGAAAAAATTTTCTTCTCACAAATGGACACTCACGGTGTTGAGAGAGAGAGAGAGAGAGGAGGCTAGGGTTTCAATTTTGCAACTCATGAATTTCTCTTCATCCATTCATTTAATTTTAGTTGCACTTAAATAGTGCACACTAAAACCCTATTCCAATTTGGAATAGCCATCTATTCCAATTTGGAATAGCTAACAACTTATTCCTAATTGAAATAGATTCCCCTTGTGACCAAACATGACATTTCAATTCAAATTTAAAATCAAATTTGAATTTCACATTATCAATATATTCATTATACTAAATTTCACTCTTTATAATTCCTTACTACTCCTCAATGCCCACCAAGTGTTATATCCAAAGTCACTACTCAATCTTCCTTTTCTGATTGACTGAAAAAGGAAACACAAGCAAAAACTTTTGAGGTGTAAGAAGCAATC
The DNA here is from genome assembly GCF_008641045.1 of Pistacia vera. Lineage (NCBI taxonomy): Eukaryota > Viridiplantae > Streptophyta > Magnoliopsida > Sapindales > Anacardiaceae > Pistacia > Pistacia vera. Next base: position 233,608 of record NW_022195193.1, on the reverse strand, counting down.
GAGGAGACACAAAGAGTAGTAAAGGAAGTACAAGTAGCAGTCTCAGGTCAAAGGGATCAAGGAAGAATTTCTTCTGATATTGCGGCCACTCTTTCAGAATCTCATCCTGAGACCTAAGTAGGCCATTCTCTTCGTCAAGAAAGATCGAGCAGCACAGAAGCCTTGACTTCGAGCTTAGGGCATAAATAATTCAATTTCCATATGAAATTAAGTGTAGGCAATAACCTCAGCAAATTTAATTGCATTGTGAGATTACCAAAATGCATTTTCATTTTAAAAGACAAAAATAACATTTCATCATAAATGACAAAAATGCCCATTTCATGAATCTTATTCTTAATCTGTCTTCTATGTGTGTGATTCGAAGGCTTCTCATCATATCGACAATGAATAACATCGCGATTGACAATCAATCAACCGTCTCACTAGACACAGATCAAGATTGACCTCTAGCCAAGCATTATGGCCACCTGATAAATCCGGATTCAGCGAAATCGCTAGTTATCAACAATATGGTTACCGTGCAATTCAATCATTTCATCATCTATTATCTCATCAAGACTGACACACAAAAGTAATGTCAACCTCAGATATCTTTGATATCTCGGTATTCGGTTATTAGACCAATGACCATAATAGATTGGATTAAGCTACAACTTCCCATTGTGGCTATAGATTTAATGTTGTTGCTGTCTACAGAATCACTCAGTGAGATAATTTCTCCGATACCTAAGAGTGATAAATCCTCTATCGATCCACCATAGTCTCAATACACTTTTCGATGTAGTCAATCACTATCTTTTTGATAGTTTTGAATAGAACTACGTTGGACTAGTGTGACAACACACCAATTGGTGCACAAGGTGCTCTAGTGATCTCAAGTCTAAGGATCACACGCCTCACCATCTGTTAGATGATTTATTCCACAGACACTGGGGTTCACATCTATGTAGAATCCTTTAGTGGGTATGTCCAGTGAACTCGCTTATGACAACCACCCATGTGTTGCATCAGGTTGTTGGCAAACAACCTTGATAAGTGAGATCAGTCACTGCCTGAAGACAGGGTCGTGCAACATTATGATAGTCTTACCGTATTATCTGTGTCCTTTGTAAAAATAATACTAGGGCTACGAACAATTCTAGAATGACCATCATATGTGATCATAGGGTTCTCGCTATCAAGATTTGAAACACTTGATACCCTCTTCACGGTTTTACCATCCTATAAAAATATAATTAGATCACATTATATAGATAAATGCCTTTATTGATAATAAAACATGATTACAAAGAGTCAATTTACAATATTAGATTGGCTCTATGGCACATACTCTAACATTTTCTCAATCCAGTTTTCAATTTTTGTAGTTACACCCCCACAATTTATACACTTTTCATTTTTTGTAGTTTCACCCCCATGATCAAATACTTCATAGTCAATTCAATTCACCAAACCCATAAACAATACTGGTGAAACCAAAACCACAAATGTTCTAAAGGGCAACATCAATGAATGGGCCTGAAAAGTCTGGCGAATGGAATTATATAACATTCTCTATATGTGGCATTTAATCGAACAATTAGAGAGCAATAATTATACAACTACATCTTCACAAAACTAAGGAAATTCTTACCCAAATTACAAAGCAATAACACAAACTCAAGCAGCTTCATATAAGAACTTCATCCCATATACACTTAGAAATGTATTCAAATCCAGCAAACAAGCATGGTGAGATCAGATGAAGTGAAGAATCTGAAGTTGAAATGAAAGTATGAAAGTTGATAACAAATATTCACTCATTTTAAAGTAAAATCAAACATGTTGCTATGTTGTAGATAGTGGAATCTGCCAGTGGAGTCGTGTGGTGGTTGTACGTTGGGTGTTAGCGACTCTTTGAGTTGTGACTAATGTTAGTGACTATTTGAGTGACAGAGATGACTGATGAGAGAGCGGTAGTTGTGTCTTTGGCGTGGCCTAGTGCGTGGTGGTAGTGTGACAGGCGATATCGACATATGGTGTCCAGTGTGAGTCTTGTGACTGGTGAGTGGTTTTAGCAGCGACTCTTTCACTTTGAGTGTTTTTTTTTTTTTTTTTGACTTTTGTATTTTACTATTTTGAAACTTGAAGGAAAAAAAACCCTACAGGCTACAAGACTTAGTCAATTACATTACAAATGAAAAAAAAAATGTTCTAATTTTTTTTCTTCAAAATACATGTACTTGTGGGTATACCCAGCCCAACTGTTTTTAAAATGGATAGTGTCGAGTAAGGGTCGAATGTAAATGGGTCATAAAATACCTATTAGTACCCATTTTAAAAACGGGTACCCGTGGGTATTGACCTGTTTTGCTAGGTCTAACCATACGTATATCTTTTATTAACATTATGCGGATATAAATAGAAAAAATGCACATGCCCCGAAGGTAGGTTTAATTTCAGTTATTTGTCAAGTGAATGAATATTCAAAGCTATCATCATCAAGAAACTATAGGTACATTTCTAGAATAAGTCGTGCCACCGTTTTCACCGGATCAACAAGACAGGAAGTCATTGTCATTTAATGAATCTCCAAATCTAATAATTATCACTATTGTTATGGGGATTACCAACTTAAACCCTCGTGACAGGTGCTCCTAGTTGGAGAAATTTACACTAAATTTCAAAAAGCTTTTAATATAAATGATAATTTGCGGGTTCCAAAAGGGCAAAGTAGTGGTCTTACCTTATTAAAAAAAAAAAAAAAAAAAATTGCACTTAATGTTACAATTCAATAACAATACATGTATATTTCATTGAAGTTATGCAGATATAAATAGAAATAGTGCACATATCCCAAGGGTAACTTTAATTTAGTAGGTATGACAAGTGAATATTCACAATCATCATCATTAAGAAGAAACTGTGAGTACATTTCTATAATAATTCGTGTCATCGTCGTTACTAGATAAACAAAAAAGGAGGTCATCACCAGTTAACGAATTTCCAAATTAAACAATTATTACTATTGTTATGGGGATTATCAACTTAAACCCTTATGATAGACGCTTTTAGCTGAAGAATCTTACACTAAATTCCTAAAGGCTTTTAAGTTTTAGCATAAATAACAATTTGTGAGTTCGAAAATGATAAAATAGTGGTCTATCATAATTGAAAAAAATAATATTAAATGTCACAACTCAATAACGATACGTGTACCTTTTATATAATGTTATCAAAGATAACACTAATTTTAATAAGTTTGTTAAGTGAATATTCACAATGCATAAGCATTTTCTCATTCTTTAGAGTATGAACACATTTATTCCCTAAAGTCCAAATAGCAAAATGAGATTTTGTGTTAACTTTGAGTAATAGAAGGGACACACTAGCAAACACTCTTAATGATTCTTTATTAATATTTTAATGCTCATTAGAGTATCATACGTGTATCTTTTATTGACATTATGTAGATATAAATAGAAATAATGCACATGTCTCAAAGGTAGCTTCAATTTCAGTTGGTCTGTCAAATGAATGAATATTCAAAGCTATTATCATCAAGAAATAGTGGGTGTATTTATAGAATAAGTCATGCCACTGTCTTCACTAGATCAACAAGACAGGAAGTCATTGTCATTTAATGAATCTCCAAATATAATAATTCTTACTATTGTTATGGGAATTACCAATCTAAACCCTCGTGAAATGTGCTCCTAGTTGAAGAACCTTACATTAATTTTTTTTCAAAAGGCTTTTAATATAAATGACAATTTGTGGGCTCCAAAAGACAGTGACGGATCCAGGATTTTTGCCCTGGGGGCCTCCGCCGCTCCACCATTGTTTGTCGAACAGTTAGTGAAAACTTTAAAAAATTATCAAACTTTAAGAAAAAAATAATACAATATCAAGAACCTAAGAGAAAAGAATACAATAACACAATACTTTCTATAAAGTCAACCAAAACTTAAATCAAGTCAAAGTTGTGTTGACTTCTAATATGAATTAATAAAAGAAATGGGGGAATTTTCTTGGTATAAACATAGATAGTAACTCAAATTAAATGATTTTGAGCAGTTGAACAGTGTTGAAATGTAAAATAGGAAATATAATTATTCTCTTTGTAATATAGGAAATAGAATTATTCTCATTGTAATATAGGAAATAGAATTATAATAGGAATGTAACAATTTACTTCCTAGATTAGTTTTTTGTTTTTGCTATAAATTCATTGTACATCTCATTATGAAATACAAGAAAAATATTTCTCCACATGGTATCAGAGCTTGGCATCTGAAATTTCAAAAAATTTCTCTCTTTCTCAGATTTTTTTTCGGCAACTGTTCTCCGGCGACTGTTCTCCGGCAACGATCAGAATCTGGTCCAATCACACCGGACTGATCGTCTTCTCCTCGTCATTTTAACCCGAGTGGTTTCGTCGTCGGCCGCCGCTGCACGTGCCCTCACGAGCCGATCGTTTTTCCAGTAGCCCCTCCTCTGTTCAGTTTTTCTAGCAAGCGTAAGTTTCTGTGTTTCTATCAGTTTCAAGACTTCATGGATTCTTCAAAAACAGCCTCTCCTTCGAATCCAAGTGGTTTTTCTTTTGTATCTCTCCCTCCCATCACCACTGAGCGATTAATTTGGACTGCTAATTATTCATCATGTGCTGCCTCTGTCTAATTATGGTGTATGGGTCAAGGTCTTGAGGATCACTTTACCACTAAAGCTGCCGATATTACGTCAGATAAGTCTTCCTGGACTAAAATTGATGCTATGCTGTGTAGTATGTTATGGCAAACTATTGATCCTCCCCTTCACCCTATTTATAAATCTTACCGCTCCTGTGTTGATATTTGGAGTCAGGCTAAACTTCTCTATACAAATGACATTCAACGTTTATAATCTATTGTGTCCAACCTAGTTCATCTCAAACAACAGGATATGAATATGTCGGATTTCCTTGGTAAGATGGCTTCCCTTAAGACAGAATTCAATCTGTTGTTACCAGATGGTAAATCTGCGGCAGAAGATTTGGCTCGACGGGACAAGTTCTTTATGGTCCTGACACTTGCAGCTCGCGGTCCAGATCTTACACTTGTTCGAGATCAAATTCTTTCTGGATCCACCGTGCCTTCCCTTGACGAAGTGTTTGCCAGATTACTTCGGGTTTCCTCCCCTACTACTGTACCTTCCCCAGGTGACTCTTCAGTCCTTGTTTCTCAGTCCCAAACTTTCCGAGAACAGGCCCAAGTGTAGTCCTCTGTCAAATTATGGTGATCGGTAATGTTTGAAATGTAGGAAAGTGGTGGTTGAAGGGTGAAGAATAATGTCTTTTAAAATATAGTTAAAGTTTTAATTTAGGAAATCAGGTTCACTCTTAGACACAAAACACAAAATAAACTCACAAGGTCTATGCATTTTTCCCTCAAATTAGAATCAACAACCTCCAAAAAACAAGCATGATTCAACCCTAAAATAAACTAAATTGAAATGAGCAATACACATACCTAAAACTGATAAAACAGAAAACTAAGTTAATTGTGACACCTTGAGTAGTGAAAGCTTCAACAATTTCAGTCTTCAAAAGTTTTAAGAGAGAATGAGAAAGTAAAGAATTTTGGGGATAAAATCATAAAAAGCAGATAGCTAGAGCCGTGGAGAAAAAGAGTGGAGAAAGTTTTAAACTTTTAATATGACGTGGGCTTGAAATATGTATATTAATAACAAGTTTTTTGTGGACCTGGGTATATATACTAATAACAATTTTTTGTGAGTCTATATATTACTATTTTTTTTTTTTTTGAAAATCTAAGAGTAAGCCTACCTACCCTTAAAGAGGCTGGATCTGCCTTTACCACAAGGGCAAAGTAGTCGTCTTACCTTAGTTATAAAAAAAAAAAAAAAATAGCATTGAATGTTACAATTTAATAACAATACATGTATCTTTCGTTAACGTTATGTGAATATAAATAGAAATAGAAATAGTGCACATATCCCAAGGGTAACTTTAATTTAGTAGGTATGACAAGTGAATATTCACAATCATCATCATTAAGAAACTGTGAGTGCTTTTCTATAATAATTCGTGCCATCGTTATTACTAGATCAACAAGAAAGAAAGTCATCGCCATTTAATAAATTTCCAAATCAAACAATTATTACTATTGTTATAGGGATTATCAACCTAAACCCTCATGATAGATGCTCTTAGCTAAAGAGTCTTACACTAAATTCCAAAAGGCTTTTAAGTTTTAACATAAATAACAATTCGTGAGTTTGAAAATGACAAAATAGTGGTCCTATCAAAATTGAAAAAAAATAACATTAAATGTCACAACTCAATAACGATACGTGTACCTTTCATATGATATTATCAAAGATAACCCTAATTTTAATAAGTTTGTTAAGTGAATATTCACAAGGCATAAACATTTTCTCATTCTCTAGAGTATGAACACATTTACTCCCTAAAATCCAAATAGCAAAATGAGATTTTGTGTTAACTTTGAGTGTTAGAAGGGACACACTAGCAAACACTCTCAGTGACCCTTTGTTAATGTTTTAATACTCATTAGATTACCATACATGTATCTTTTATTGATGTTATGCGGATATAAATAGAAATAATGCACATGTCCCAAAGGTAGCTTTAATTTCAGTTAAGTCGTTGCCACCGTCTTCACTAGATCAACAAGATAAGAAGTTATTGTCATTTAATGAATCTCCAAATCTAATAATTATTACTATTGTTATGGGGATTACCAATCAAACCCTCGTGACAGGTGTTTGTTGTTAACAAATATAACATTAAATGTCACAACTCAACAATGATACGTGTACCTTTTATATGATGTTATCAAAGATAACCCTAATTTTAATAAGTTTGTTAAGTGAATATTCACAAGGCATGAATATTTTCTCATTCTCTAAAGTATGAACACATTTATTTCCTAAAATCCAAATAGCAAAATGAGATTTTGTTTTAACTTTGAGTGTTAGAAGGGACACACTAGCATACACTCTTAGTGACCATTTGTTAATGTTTTAATGCTCATTAGATTACCAAACGTGTATCTTTTATTGACGTTATGTGAGTAAATAGAAACAATGCACCTGTCCCAAAGTTAGCTTTAATTTCAATAGGTCTGTCAAGTGAATGAATATTCAAAGTTGTCATTGTCAAGAAATTGTGGGTAACATTTATAGAATAAGCTATGCCACCGTCTTCACTAGATTAACAAGACAAGAAGTCATTGCCATTTAATGAATCTCTAAATCTAATAATTATTACTATTGTTATGAGGATTACCAATCTAAACCCTCGTGACAGGTGCTCCTAGTTGGAGAACCTTACACTAAATTTCAAAAGGATTTTAATATAAATGACAATTTGCGGACTCTAAAAGGGCAAAGTAGTAGTCATACCTTCGTTAAAAAAAAAACACTGAATGTTACAATTCAATAACAATACGTGTATCTTCCTTTGACGTTATATAGATATAAATAAAAATATTGCACATATCCTAAATGTAACTTTAATTTAGTAGGTATGACAAGTAACTATTCACAATCATCATCATTAAGAAACTATGAGTGAGTTTTTAGAATAATTCATGCCACCGTCATTACTAGATCAACAAGAAAGGAAGTCATCACCATTTAATGAAATTTCAAATCAAACAATTATTACTATTGTTATGAGGATTATCAATCTAAAGAGTAATACTACACTTACAAAGAAATTTTACATAGATCTTCATACAAAGTGATGTGGCAAAAAATGAATGGAAGAGTGAATTTAATGAGTTTGATTTTTTGTTTTACTTTTCCATTCATTTTTTGTCATCTCACTTTGTATGAAAATCTTTGTAAGATTTATTTGTAAGTATATTATTATCAGGGGCGGACCCAGGCCCCTTGAGGGTAGGCCCAGGCCTGCCCTCAACTTTAAAAAAAAATTTGAAAAGTTTTCTTAAAAGGTAAAAATTAAAAAGTTAGGTTCTGTCTTTTTTATATTCAAGTTTTTCTTCTCCAATCCCCAACTTCCCATTTACATGCGCTTTGGATTTGGAGTGATTGTATTACATATTTTTGTAAACCTTTATGTATTTTACTTTTGTTAGAGTTGTGATTGAGTTCTAAATTTGTGTAGAATATTTTTGGTAGATTTGTGGTTGTTGTAAATGATAATCCTATTTTTTCCTATGATTTTGCATTGAATTTCGATAGGATTTAGGATACTTCTTATACAATTTGGGCCATAATTACTACCTAATTCTATTAATTTATCTTTGCAGGCCTAAAAGATGATTTTGAGCATAAATAATAGTTTTGAGCCGTTAATTGCGTAACTTGAGCTTGGAAACTTAGAATGACTTGATTTTAGAAGCTTTGGAAAGCTAAGAAGTAGAGCTACAACTTTCATGTTTTGGGTTTTTCTTAATTCTGACTGGACAAGGGTGAAAACTTGGCTTGAAATCGTGAATAGTATGTTGGAAACGGAAGAAAAACGTCTTTGGACATGCTTTAGCATTTCTGTCATAACTTGAGCTGTAGACCTTGGATTGTGCTGATTCTTGAATGAGTAGAAAGATAATTTAAAGGGATACAATTCATATGTTTAAGACTTTTCCATATACAGACTCTTTCATGCTCAAATTTGGCCCAAAATATTCTCACTGTAGCAAGGAAAAAGCTTTGCCGCGACGAAACTGCGTCAGATGTGAAAAATAAAACGACGCGTTTTGGTTTGCTAGGGCGTGGTCCTTAACCGAAAGAGGTATAAATTAGCACGAAAATGAAAGAAAAAGGGTATTGGTTTGTTATTTGGAAGGCAGCTCTTGGAAGGAGAAGATTATTGAAGATTTGGGCTTCAAATTAGAGAAGATTTCTCCATCTTTTGCTTGTTTTTCAATGATGAATCTTGATTCAGTTTGTTTTTGTTATTTTACTTTGTTTTTGAGTATGAACCGAGTTGTTTAGCTAGGATTTGATGTAATTTTGATACAATGATTCAAATTTATATGAATTGATTTACTTGAGTTTTAATTTCATGATTGAGTGTTTATCTCTTTGTTTAATGACTTTTGGATGCTTGATCACCATTTAAATCTGTGTTGTTCACAATGAGACTGATAAGTGATTTGTGATTGTGCCTCTTAGGATAAATACCGTAGATTAAGTAAACGCTAAAGATAGGTTTAGCGATTTATGAAATCTAGATAGAATTTCATAAAGCTTAAATGACTTTGAACTATTAATCTTCATTTTGTTGGGTGCGGAAGCTTAATAGGGATAAGTAGGAAAATATAACTGGAGAAGGTATATTTTACAACTTAGGGAATTCCATTTTCAATCAAGGAATTAGAACTTACGTAATAAAATCTATGATTTGTGTTAGCGTATCTAGGTGAAATCAATACCCTAGCATTTTTTTTAGCATTTTTTTTTTAATTAGTTAAGTTGTTGGGTTTTACTTTAATTTCATTATCATTCATTTATATTTTCTTAAATTGTATTTAGTTCGTTAATTTTTCGTCAATCGAATTTATTGTTGCTTCAATTACGACTTAAACTAGAGAAATCGGTGCTTAATAATACTATCCTCGTGGGAACGATACTCTACTTATCACTTTATTACTTTTTGCGACTAGTACACTTGCTACACTTGTATGTTTGTTAAAAATACGCATCAGTAAACTCTTTTGATTATATTGGATTTAAGTGGATCGTTAGATTCTCGTGGTTTTTTTATCTCTTCACATTGAAAAGGTTTTTTCACGTAACAATTTTCTTGTGTTTCCTTGTTAATTTGATGTTATTTTCTTATGTTTTCACCAGTTGATTGGCAAACAGTGGCGGAGCGAGGGGGCCTCCCCTGGACAAAAATCCTGGGTCTGCCACTGATTATTATTGCAATCTAAACTCTTATGATAGACACTCTTAGTTGAAGAGTCTTACACTAAATTCCAAAAGACTTTTAAGTTTTAACATAAATAACATTTTGTGAGTTCGAAAATGACAAAATAGTGGTCCTATCATAATTGAAAAAAAAAAAGCATTAAATGTCACAACTCAATAATGATACGTGTATCTTTCATATAATGTTATCAAAGATAACCCTAAGGGGGCGTTTGGTTCAGGAATGTTAGATTACTGGGAATGTTGGATTACTGGAAAGATAGATTACCTTGGAAGATTACTTGGAATCTTTAAAAAAATGTATTTGGTGAGTTAATGGGTATGTTATATTAATACGTTTGGTTATGAGGAATAAATTGGTGGGTATGTTATTTAAATTACTAAATTGTCCCCCTTTTAAATATTAATATAATATTATTTTTATTATTAATTTTTGAATTCTTTTTTTTAACCCCCAATATTTCAGATTTAGCTAAAACACCCCCGCTTATATAAAACTTTGATGAAATCACCCCCACCTCCTGCTGCCACCGCAAACCACCGCCAGAAGTCTCTGAAAGTCCCCGTGAGTACCTCACTGTGACCAAGAGGCTCCGATATGGTAGTTTCTGGCCATATTGATGGCCGAAAACAGCCATATTAGGCCAAAATAGATCTGGCCGTTGATGACCAGAACGGCTAGATCTCGCCCAGACCTGGCCGTTAATGGCCAGGGATTTGGCCGTTAACGGCTAGTTCCATCAATCTGGTCCGATATGGTCGTTTTCGGCCATCTATATGGCCGAAAACGGCCATATCGAAGCCTCCCAGAGTCTCCCACTGAATCTTGTTCTTTTTTGGGGACTCCGGTGATTTTCCGGCGGTGGCCCATGGTGGTTGGCTCGTTGTCGGCAGTGGTGGCTGGGTGGCGGTGGTGGTCTGTAAATTATTTTAAATATAAGGGCATTATTGTCCAAAATTTTAATTAAACAAGGATAAAATTGAAATAGGATATTAATGTAAATTTGTTTTAAAGTAGGGGTATTATTGTCCAAAATTTTTATTAATAAAGGATAAAATTGTAACAAAAAAAGATAACCCTGGTAATCTCAGAATACCTAAGAAAATAGAGGTAATCAAATTACCTCCGATATTGCCATTTATTAATAGTAACCACTATTGGTATTTGAAGATTATCGGTATCTTATATTACTTGATAATAGACCTGGCAAAACGGGCGGGTGGGCCGGGTACAGGTCGAGTCTCACGGGTACAGGCCGAGTCTCACGGGTACAGGCTCAAAACGGGCCCAATATTTTGGACCCACACCCTACCCTATACGGGTATGGGTGGACCCACGGTGCTCGTACTGGTCACACCAGTTTTAGATTTTTGCAGTTACACCCCCAAATCTTCCTAAGATCTTCATTTTTGAGCAAAATTTGTCACCAACCAAACAGAAAAAAGAAACCCACATTTTCTCCCAAGTTTTCTCACCAACCAAACAGAAACCCAGAACCTAACAAAGAAAAAGATGAAAAAACTTTATTGATTTCCTTTCATTCCTCATCAACCAAATAAACCCACATAAAAAAATCTGAAAAAAGAAAAAATTTACAGAAGAAAAGCAATAATTTGAGAATGAATTGACTCTGCAAACAAGCAAAATTGAACAGATCTGAGTATCCTTTTTTACTGTTTAGTTTTTGAAACTTCTACCGCAGATTCTCCACTCTTCAGTCTTCATCCCAACCAAAACCTAACTTTGACTTTAATCACCTCCACTCCACCCACTTCCACTCCCTATGTCCCACATGCCACCTGCTGCCCCTGCCTCATCAGTTATCACTGATCACTGCCCCTGCCTCATCACTGATCACTACCACGAATATCAACTTCTGAGTTTCGCCTCTCTCTTCACAGATATAATACAAGAGACTTACAAAAATACACCTCAGATTATACACAACTATCGAAGATGTCTTAAGGTAAAAGAACAGAGCCAAAGAAGAGGAAACTGGGGCAAAACGACGACGGCGAATCTGGGTCACAAAAAAGGCACGAGAAATTAACAGAGAAGGGACGACTGTGATAGAGGAGAAGCGAAACGAAGATAGGAGAAATGGCGACGATGAGTTTGAGAGGAGAAGCGGCGACAATGAGTTTGAGAGAGTTAGGGATTTTGTGATTTGGGGCAAAACATGGCCAAACCCCAATTTAGAATTTAGGGTATCCCTGCAAAATGAAAAGGGTAAAAACAAACGGGTGCCCGCGGGTGTACCCGTTTAACCCATTGGAAAACGGGTTGGGCCGGGTATGGGTAGAAGAAAAACGGGTCTAATATTAAAGACCCACACCCTATATATTTTACCTGGGTTTAGGGTCGACCCGCAGGTCCAGACCCATTTTGCTAGGTCTACTTGACAACCAAACATGGTAATCAAATAATATAAGATGACATTACCCCAGTAATCCCACATAACCCCCAACCAAACGCCTCCTAATTTTAATAAGTTTGTTAAGTGAATATTCACAAAGCATGAATATTTTCTCATTCTCTAGAGTATGAACACATTTATTCCCTAAAATCCAAATAGCAAAATGAGATTTTGTTTTAACTCTGAGTGTTAGAAGGGACACACTAGCAAACACTCTTAGTGGCCCTTTGTTAATGTTTTAATGCTCATTAGATTACCAAATGTGTATCTTTTATTGACGTTATGTGAGTAAATTGTGGGTACATTTATAGAATAAGTTGTGCCACCGTCTTCACTAGATTAACAAGATAGGAAGTCATTGCCATTTAATGGATCTCTAAATCTAATAATTATTACTATTGTTATGAGGATTACCAATCTAAACCCTCATGACAAGTGCTCCTAGTTAGAGAACCTTACACTAAATTTCAAAAGGATTTTAATATAAATGACAATTTGTGGGCTTTGAAAGGGCAAAGTAGTGATCTTACCTCAGTTAAAAAAAAAAAAAAAAAAACACTAAATGTTACAATTCAATAACAATACATGTATCTTCCTTTGATGTTATGCAGATATAAATAGAAATAGTGCACATATCCCAATAGTAACTTTAAGTTAGTAGGCATAACAAGTAAATATTCACAATCATTATCATTAAGAAACTGTGAGTGCGTTTCTAGAATAATTCGTGCCACCGCCGTTACTAGATCAACAAGAAGGGAAGTCATCACCATTTAATGAAATTCCAAATCAAACAATTATTACTATTGTTATGGGGATTATCAACCTAAACCGTTACAACCTAAACCGTTACAATAGACGCTCAAGAGTCTTACACTAATTCCAAAAGACTGTTAAATTTTAACATAAATAACAATTTGTGAGTTCAAAAATAATAAAATAGTTGTCCTATCATAATTGGAAAAAAGAGCATTGAATGTCACAACTCAATAACGATACGTATACTTTTCATATGATGTTATAAAAGATAACCATAATTTTAATAAGTTTGTTAAGTGAATATTCACAAGGCATAAACATTTTCTCATTCTCCAGGGGCGGACCCAGGCCCTTGAGGGTAGGCCCAGGCCTGCCTTCAACTTTAAAAAATAAATTGAAAAGTTTTATTAAAAGGTAAAAAAGAAAAGTTAAAAGTTAAAAAATTAAAAAGTTAGGTTTTGTCATATTCAAGTTTTTCTTCCCCAATTTCCAACTTCCCTTTTACATGCGGATCTGGATTTGGAGTGATTGTAATTAATCTTTTGTAAACCTTTGTGTATTTTATTTTTATTAGAGTTGTGATTGAGTTCTAAATTTGTCTAGAATATTTTTGGTAGATTTGTGGTTGTTGTAAATGATAATCATATTTTTTCTTATGATTTTGCATTAAATTTTGATAGGATTTAGGATATTTCTCATACAATTTGGGTCATAATTGTTACCTAATTCTATTAATTTGTCTTTGCAAGCCTAAATGAAGATTTTGAGAATAAATGACAATTTTGAGCGTAAATTACGTAACTTGAGCTTGGAAACTCAGAATGACCTGATTTTAGAAGCTTTGGAAAGCTAAGAAACAGAGCTACAACTTTCGTGTTTTGGGTTTTTCCTAATTCTGATTGGACAAAGGTGAAAACTTGGCTTGAAGTCGTGAACAGAATGTTGGAAACTAAAGAAAAGGGTCTTTGGATGTGCTTCAATATTTCTGTCATGACTTGAGCTGTAGACCTCGGATTGTTCTGATTCTTAAACGAGTAGAAATATAATTTAAAGGGCTACTATTCATATGTTTAACACTTTTTCAGATTCAGACTCTTTCATGCTCAAATTTGGCTCAAAAGATTTTCGCCGCGGTAAGGAAAAAGCTTCGTCGCGGCGAAACTGTGTCAGATGTGAAAAATAAAACAACGCGTTTTGACTTGCTAGGGCTTGGTCCTTAAGTGAAAGAGATATAAATTAGCACGAAAATGAAAGAAAAAGGGTCTTGGTTCGTCATTTGGAAGGTAGCTCTTGGAAGGAGAAGATTATTAAAGATTTGGGTTTCAAATTACAGAATTTCTCCATCTTTTGCTTGTTTTTCAATGATAATTCTTGATTCAGTTTGTTTATTTTATTTTATTTTGTTTTTGAGTATGAATTGAGTTGTTTAGCTAGGGTTTGATGTAACCTTGATACAATGATTCAAATTTATATGAATTGATTTACTTTGAGTTTTAATTTTATGATTGAGTGTTTATCTCTTTGCTTAATGACTTTTGGATGCTTGATCACCATTCAAATGTGTGTTGTTCACAATGAGACTAAGAAGTGATTTGTGATTGTGCCTCTTGGGATAAATACCGTAGATTAAGCAAATGCTAGAGATAGGTTTACCGATTTATGAAATCTAGATAGAATTCTATAAAGCTTAAAAAACTTTGAACTATTAACTTTCATTTTGTTGGGTGCGGAAGCTTAATAGGGATAAGTAGGAAAATATAGCCTAAGAAGGTATGTTTTATAACTTAGGGAATTCGATTTTCAATCAAGTAATTAGAACTTAGGTAATAGATTCTATGATTTAGGTTAGCGTATCTATGTGAAATCAACACCCTAGCATTTTTTTTGGCATTTTGTTTAATTAGTTAAGTTATTGGGTTTTCCTTTAATTTCATTATAATTCATTTATATTTTCTTAAATTGTATTTAGTTCGTTAATTTTCTATCAATCCAATTTATTGTTGCTTCAATTAGGATTTAAACTAGAGAAATAGGTACTTTGTAATACTATCCTCGTGGGAACGATACTCTACTTATCACTTTATTACTTTTTGCGACTAGTGCACTTGCTACATTTGTATGTTTGTCAAAAATATGCATTAACAAACTCTTTTGATTATATTGGATTTAAGTGGATCGTTAGATTCTCGTGGTGTTTTTATCTCTTCACATTAAAGAGGTTTTTCCATGTAACAATTTTCTTGTGTTTCCTTGTGAATTAGATGTTATTTTCTTATGTTTTCACTAGTTGATTGGCAAGCAATGGCAGAGCGAGGGGGCCCCCCTGGGCAAAAACCCTGGGTCTGCCACTGCTCTAGAGTATGAACACATTTATTCCCTAAAATCCAAGTAGCTAAATGAGATTTTGTGCTAACTTTGAGTATTATAAGGGACACACTAGCAAACACTCTTAATGACCCTTTTGCTAATGTTTTAATGCTCATTAGATTACCATTCTTGGACCCATATTTGTCTTTTACTCGGTCTAAGATTTGAGTAACTCCATTCTAACTTAATTGCTGTTGATGGAAATAATAAAAAGATTGATGTCAACAACCATGGATATTCCAAAAGCATAAACACTATCGTCGAATCAATACGAAGATAAAACTACAAACCTTATAAGATAATCTATAACAATTTCACGAGCCATCATATCACGACACATAGACACCTTATTATAAAAAATAGAAATAATCCCCCATTCTAAATTATAAAAAAGTTTCACTTATCTCTCGTATCACGTGTAATTCCAACTGAAATTAAAAAAAAATTCCAATTTATTTCAATATTACAAAAGCCCCCCCGTATTTTGTGAAAATCCAAACTTACAGTTTTCAAGAACTTAGGGCATCTCCAACCCCTGCCATTTTGGTGTTTGCTCCAACTGAGCGCTAATTGCTGCGCCAAATTGGTGTGGAGACGGTAGCACCATCAAATTTTTTTGTTTTTTTTTTTTAAATTTTGTTAAATTAATTTAATTATTAAATTTTATACCAAAAATCACACCAAATTTGATTATTTATATTTAATTTAATTTGATTATTATTTATATTAATATTTATAATAAAAAATTTATAATAATGATATAATTCAAAAAATGATGAAAAATTAAAAACAAAACTTTATTCAATGTAAATATTAAATTACAATAACTCAAAATAAAAATTAACACTAATTTAATAACACTAAAATTAAAAGAAAATACAACACAAACTAAAATAACAATTTACTATTCTGGTAGATTAGTTCCGGATCCTGTAAGATCATCAAAATATTGAAAAAAACTAGAGTTATTTTGAGATCCTGTAAGGATACAGAGGTTCACCATGCTCTTCGAAATACATTAATTGATCATTTGTGGGAAGAATATACTAATTCAGAAAATTAAATTATGAAAATTTGTGTTGTTATTGTTTTTTTTTTTTGGTATCATTTTATATTATGTAATGTTTTTCTATATTAAATTTAATGTTTATTTGATTAAATAAATGCTTAATTTTATTAAATTAGTATAATTTTCAAAGTAATTATTATTTAATAAAAATATCATTTCTAATATTTAATTAATATATACAAAAATAATGAGTGAAATAGATTAATTGTTGATTATTACAATAAAAAAAAAGAGAATATTCTAAAAAATATTCCTTATTTTTGATGTAATAGATTGGAGATGCAATAATATTTTATATCAAAACTTGCACTAATTTAGTGCAATAGGTTGGAGATGGTTTTATAGAAATACATACTAACTTGAAAAAGGAATTAAAATTTACATATTTTTTTATATGACGTGTCATTGTTTCAGATGATTTGATTACGTGTATAATATCATTCTTTCCAAATCATATAGAGTTCCACTCCCCCATGGCTACACCAAAAATTTGAATCACAAAGGGAAAGGCTGCTTAAGCGATCCGGCAACATTACCAGACCTTTAAAAGCCATTGGATCAGCAACTGCAAATTAAAACGGTACCAATCCACAGCTTTAAACCAACACAGCAAGTTACAGTGTCAGTACGTAACACCCAAAAACAAAAAAAAAAACAAAAAAAAAATGATGATAAAATGGGTCCGCCGAGATGGGCCCCGCCACATAACATAACTCGTAAAAAAGTCGGTCCTTTTAGGGCGAGAGATAGAAACAGATAGGGCAACGCAATCACTCCCACCATTTCAGGCTCTCTCTTCTTTCTTCTTCTTCTTCTCGACACATCACAACTCACACAACATGCGAAGCAATTGATCTACACTTTAACTGCTGAGTCACCTTCTCTCTCTCTCTCTTTCCTCTCTCTGTCTCTTTCTCTCAGGCAAGTTCTTTTTATTCTTTTTATTCTCTTTTTCTCTCTTCGATTTCATGATTTTTCTCTCTGTTTGTTTGAAGACAATAATAAAAGTCAGGGCGATGCTACGACAACGTTTTGTTTACTTGTTATATTGTTTAGATTCGAAGTGTTAGGTTAGGGCGTTTCGTTATCTGAATCAATCTACGTGGTCTTGTGACTCGTACTGTCGTTTTTTATAAGTAACTTACTAGATAGAACGACGTCGTGTTGTTGATTTAATGTGATTGTGAGTTATGTGAATTTAGGTTGCGGGAGGCGTTTAGTGGAAAGTTTAATTCTTTTAATGTGGGTTTAATTACGTTTGGGTTGTTAAGTAGGTGCTTAATGCGTATTGGTAGTGTTTAAAATTTGATAACTGCATGTTGAAAAGCAATGCTGCGCTAGAAGCTGAAATGTTTACTGTGGGTGGACTTGTTACAGGGTGATTTACAGTTTCAATGGCTGAACCTTCAAAAGTTGTTCACGTTCGCAATGTGGGCCATGAGATTTCTGAAGTATGTTCTTTCTCAATTTCCTGTTATTTACGTTAGAGTAATTAGTTTTAGTGGGAAGAGAAATGTTATTTTGTAATTAAGTGCCTAGTGCATTGAATGTAAGGGTGATGAAACTTGGGATGAGATAAATTTCTCGTGTTTCGTTTGTATCTTGTGGTTGCATCTTCTTCTTCTTTACTTATACATCATCTAATAGACTTGCTCTGGGTTTATCAGAATGATTTACTTCAGCTGTTCCAGCCATTTGGAGTCATTACTAAGCTTGTGATGCTTCGTGCAAAGAATCAGGTTTGTTATTTCTTGAACATATGGTCAAGGCAGCTGCTCACTACTGACTGCAGCCAGCCAAATCTTAAGATTTGATTTTTATACTTTGTCTGCCTTGAGTTTAGGCTCTCCTCCAAATGCAAGATGTTCCTTCAGCCATAGCTGCTCTCCAGTATTACGCAAACGTCCAACCATCCATAAGGTACCAAAATATTGCCAATATTTCCTTTGAAAACCCTGCTTTGAGGATATTCTATTTTGTGTTTGTAAATATTACCTGGGTGTTTTGAAGCTATTAAAAATACAATTTTTGCCCCTCTTTGTTTAAAAGTTGAATTGTGTCATCCCAGGGGAAGGAATGTTTATGTTCAGTTCTCGTCACATCAGGAGTTAACGACGATGGATCAAAATACTCAAGGACGAGGGGATGAGGTTTGTAACTGAGCCTGATATGTTGAAATCAAATTACATGCATATAGTTATGTTCAAGGGAAAAGAAAAATGAGCTTGAATGGAACAGTTGGTGTCTTGTTTTTGTGACAATGATCATTTTATCATTCAGGGCACTAGAGAACTAGGGTTGATGTTCTTATCATGTCTTTATTTAATTTTTCTTATCTTCATAATGTTTTGATTTGGTTGTAATCAGTCTACTGTTGATATCACCTTAGATGTTGACATAACCTGGAGCAGGAACTAATCTAAATTAGTACATTAAATGGAATGTTTACTTTGATAATACTATGGACAGTAACGAGATATTTGTGCATATTGATGGCCAAGATAATATAAGTTCAATATCTTGGTTTCAGAGATGGTTAGTGTAAGGCCCTTGAGGGGACTGAGTCATGGCAATCCATAGAAAAATAACGAGATAATTGTGCATATTGATGGCAAGATAATATTAGTTCAATATTTTGGTTTGAGAGTTAGTGTAAGGCCTAGAGGGTATGAGTCATGGCAATCCATATAAAAAATACCGATATTGTCTTTTCTGCTGGGGACCAGTATTAAGTTCTTGTTACTAAAAATATCACTTCAATTGTGAGATACAGAGGAACTGTATTTTTGTATAACCCACATCACAGAGAAAACTGTTCTTATGTATTACAACGTGCTGTAAAGCCATGCTGGTCCACCATTTTTAGTGTCATGTCAGAGAGCCAATTTGCATTCTTATGTTTTCTAATGCAGAGTTTGATGCATTGCATATTTGTATATTAAACCATAGAGGTGTATGTATTCCAATGTGCAAAGTAGAAGTGTGGTAGAGAAGTTACTTTAGATCACTGAATGCAAATAACCAACGAAATCAATATCTTTATATACATTCTTGCTCTTTCACCATTAATTTTCTCTTGTCATGATTTCAGATTTCTTTGTTTTAAGCATTATCTGAATGTTGCATTGTTGATGATTGTTTCTTTTGGTTCTTTTCTTTACCTTTACTTCTCTATATATTCCCTTCTCTCTGTCTATATTTCTCTATTTATTCTCTTCTCTCTCTTCTGTCTCTTTGCTGGTTTGCTGTTGGGCACTCTCTGGATGCATAGCCGAACCGAATTCTCTTAGTTACAATTCATCACATGCTTTATCCTATTACTGTGGAAGTGCTGCATCAAGTTTTTTCTCCTCATGGATTTGTGGAGAAGATCGTCACGTTCCAGAAGTCAGCTGGTCAGCTTCTTCAAGTTTTCTTTCTCTCTTTCTGTATTTTTTCGAAAGTTAGATCCCACTTCAACTCATGAGCATTTGCTCAATGGATAATATTTCTTTTTCACTGTTTTGATGATCAGTATTCTAACAATAGCTTTGAAGTTGTAAACTCTATTGTTTTTTATTATAGTTGGAGTGTTTCCGTGGACATTTCTTATGTCTTGTAATTAAGAAAGAGCAATGGTTGCTCCATTAGAGCTTTGTGTCTGGTGTTTTGACTTTTTTTTTTTTTCCTTCTTTTCATCCTATTTTCAAACTGTGTGTAGGTTTTCAAGCTCTAATCCAGTATCAGTTACGCCAAAGTGCTGTTTTAGCTAGAACTTCTCTTCAGGTGCTATTCTGTCTCTTGCTTCTTAAGCAACTCTGAAATACAAGTTTGTTTATGGGCTCTTTGGTGGCTTGCTTTCTGAAAAGAGTTAACATTTGACTTCTCTATAGGGTCGCAATATTTATGATGGTTGCTGTCAGCTAGACATTCAGTTCTCAAAGTAGGTTTATAACATTCTGGAAATTTTGCTGTGATTATGTCATTGTCTGTGTTTGTGATTGGCATAACTTCTGCACAAGCATATAGTTCTATTTTACATATATATATATTTTTGACATTTGTGATCAATTTGTCATTTCCTTTTTGTGATACAGCCTTGATGAGTTACAAGTGAACTACAATAATGATCGGTCAAGGTTGGATAGTACTCTTGGGTTCTTAATTTATTCTCTTTTATCTGTTCGAAATTATCTTTTCAGTTCTCTGAGTATTATATTTTTTTTTTTCCCGTTGATTAGGGACTTCACAAATCCAAATCTTCCTTCAGAACAGAAAGGCAGATCCTCACAAGTATATTTCTTGATCTCTTGTTATTATTCTGTACTTAAGCATGATAGTTAAGATATTCTTGTTGCTATTGTTTACCTTTGTATGCTAACTTATATCTGTTTTTGGTGTAACAGTCTGGGTATGGCGATGCAGCAGGTATGTATGCCCCGGGAGCCAGGGCAGTTGCTTAATTTGGTGGTTGCATATGGAAATTCTACTTTTTGCTTACCGATTGTATGTATGTTTTATTCATGAACTGATTGATATTTTTGGTTTTTCTGTTTTCCAGTTCCATTTCCACAGGTTGGTACTACTCAGTTCATGGTATAAGTACTATATGAGGCATCTCTTTCTGAGCTGGTGGATATTAGCATCTATATATACTGTGTGGGATTATTTTGGATGTCTATGGGCTGACCCTATTAGCTTTTTTTCCCTAGAATTTTTTTAATATGATTATATGATTTTGTTTTATTGTGTTAATTACTGCCAACTTTTAGCATTTTTCTGCGTTGCCAGCTTTTAAATCCTACAGTGTGTGAGTTGAAACTGAAATCGAAATGAGCGTCAGTTTAATAATGGTTTTGAAGAAATTTTGACCAGGGCTAAACTTTGTGACACTGATGGAGGGCTGTGGATGCCAAACGCATCCATATTTCCTCATTGCAACATTGTTAATTTATTTTATTTAACCTAAAAGTTGTTGATGGGTATGGTATTGATTGTATAGACAATGATTAAATGTCTTTTTTGTTAAACTGGTTATGTTATTTGAATCTCCATGGTATGGTATGTTACTGATGGGTTGGCTCTCATCAAGATGACATTTCCTGCTCTTCAATCGCACTAAATTGTCATATGTGTGTATTGTAGTTATCTTGAAAAGCTATTATGTTGATTTATGTTTCTTTAGATTTCCCAGCCATGATTTAATGATTTTGTTGTTCTTTTCCTGAAATCTAGATGGCCAATGCGGCTGCAATTGCAGCTGCCTTTGGCGGAGGTTTACCTCCTGGAGTAACTGGGACAAATGAGAGGTGTACAGTTTTAGTGTCCAACCTAAATCCCGATGTGCGTTATCTCTGATCTTATTCTTTGCCTTTTTCTTTTCCTTAGAATATATGAAGTTTTAAGATTCCTAGCATTCATTCTTGAATATTATTCTCCATTTCAGAGGATAGATGAGGATAAGCTTTTCAACCTGTTCTCCCTCTACGGAAACATCATAAGAATTAAACTTCTCCGTAATAAACCAGATCATGCACTTGTTCAGATGGGCGATGGCTTCCAGGCTGAATTGGCGGTGCACTTTCTGAAGGTTTGTTCGTGCAATAATCTCATTTGATTATGTTTCTTTGATATTTGAAGTTTCTCATTGGAAATTTAAAAAAAAAATAAAAATACACTTTTCGTTCTTTTTGGCTCGTTTTGTTCCATTTGAGGCTCAAGGATAAGGGGGTGGGAGCTGGGAACCACGTGGTAGAATTGAGGATTTGGGTATTGTTTTGGCCAAAATATGATCTAGTAACAAAGTTTTTGTGAGCTGTTTTTACAACTGTTAACAATTAAGTATACAAAAGAAAAATTAGGAACCTAAGGCATCATACCTGGTCAGTTTGGGTTAAACCAACCAAAAGACAATGCTTTTTTCTTGTTTTTTGTTTTTGGAAAATTTTGTTGATTCATTCATGCACCAAATGAACATCATACGAACCTATAGGTGGAGCTCTAATCCAACTTAATTGACTCCTAAAAAACATTGCACTTGTATATAAATACCAGTGGCTCTTGTTAAAACTAAATTATTTAAGACCTTTGATCGACTTTTAAAATTTAAACTTCAAATCTGAGACCTTTGGGTAATAGAGATGACAATGCTTATTTTGGAAATAAGAATCTTTTACTGGAGAAAATCTTTGGTGAAATGGATGTGCATGTATCCAACCAATGAAGGAGCATGTATCCAACCAGTGAGGGAGCATGTGCATGACATGGGCTGGTGTGAGACTCCCTGATTGGTGGGATGCATGTGCATCTGTTGCACTCAAGACTTTCCCTTAAATCAACTCTTGGAATGATTCTTTGACTTGCAATAATATTATTAACTATTTGGCCGTGGGTGAAAACTTACAGACTACAGGGGCTGTTGGGTTAAAAATCATGGTCCGTATTTAAGTTTCAGTGAGCTATCTAGGCTTTAAAGTCCTTTCTTTTGTGGCTCTGGTTGACTTTTAGAGGTTGCTGCCGCTTGATCCATCAATCTGTTGCCTTATAAACGAAATTTTTGTGCCTTGTCTTAATTATTCTTTCAACGAGGGGTTATAGTTAGTTGCTTGCTCAGTATGTGTGACTTTGAGTTGAAAATGGGCAAGCGGTACTCCTTTTGACCTATATATAGAAATATAAAATTAAATTATAAAAGATGGAAAGAAAATTGTCCAAAACAGAGTACGTTCTATTTACATCAGCCATTTGCTTCTGAAAAATCTAGACCTGAAAGTTAGCAAGGATGAGAGGTTCTTTTGTTCATATCAATTGATGTTATAAAACATGTGTAAAAGACATGGATATCCAACCCAAAAGATTTATTTATTAGGTAGAGTGACTCATCGTCCTTATAAAACCCTAGTTTCAAAAACATCTCATTGTGATGGAGTTAATTATCTCGACAAGAAAGTCGGTGTTCTCATTACGTTGAAGTTGTTGTTCAAGGGCGATTATAAAGTCCTAGAATTCCCAGATCAGATGATTGAGAGGAGATCTTGAGCTTTATAAGGAGGATGTGTCGCTTCTTCTTATAGATTAGTGTTTTCGGTTGGAAACTTGAGCCTTGTCCAAAATCAACCTGAGCCATGTCTCATGATATTGCAATGATATGGACTCGGTTATTCGGATGAGAAGGTTGGTGTTCCTCTCTCAACTGAGGGCGTACACTCTACTTTTGGATATTTAGTTAAAAGAGTTTCTCTAACCTGCCGAATTTTTAAGACAGCTGATGTTGATAAATTTATCTATTTTCTAAAGGGAGTTAATTTTGAACTTTGATTGTCTTTATTGCTCCTGCTAAACTTTGCCTTTTTACCATATGTGAACTATTTTAATATGATACAGGGAGCCATACTGTTTGGAAAGCGATTGGAGGTCAACTTCTCTAAGCATCCAAACATAACACAAGGTGCTGACACACATGAGTACATAAACTCGAATCTCAACCGCTTTAACCGTAATGCTGCAAAGAACTACCGTTATTGCTGCTCGCCGACAAAGATGATCCACCTTTCCACTCTACCACAAGATGTCACTGAAGAGGAGATTGTGAGCCACCTAGAGGAACATGGAACCATTGTGAATACCAAGCTCTTTGAGATGAATGGGAAGAAGCAGGCACTCGTCATGTTTGAAACTGAGGAGCAGGCCACTGAAGCCCTTGTGTGCAAGCATGCCAGCTCACTTGGTGGGTCTATTATCCGAATCTCCTTCTCCCAGTTACAGTCGATAAGAGAAAACTCACAGTAACAGGGTTAAGATCTCTGAACACTACAAGGATTAAGGATTCATATAAAAACAAGGACATTTTTATGTAGGTGACTGTCTTCTTAGTTGTCTCATTTCCTGTAGTAACGGTGGATTAACTTATTTTACAGTGGTGAACCCAGTTTCCTATTTTCCTTTTCTTATCAACTTTGATTTCATATTTAGTGCATGTACCACTTAATTTATGGTAGGTTTGTTTAATTGGGGGTAGATTTTTTGCAGATATATGGTCAGTTTGAAGAGTAGGAAGAGAGAGAAATGTATTACCTTTTCTGGGTTAGGGATCTCTTTATGTATTATTCTTGTTGTATATATCTTGTAAATCAAGCTGATCGAGTCGATTTTGTTACGCAAATTTCATTTCCCCAACTGATTCATGATCTTAAAGAATTAAACGTTTCCTGTTTGCATTCTTCCTCTCCTCCTTACCTCCCTCTCTTCCTCTCCTCGCACCTCCGATCTCTCTCTCTCTCTCTCTCTCTCTCTCTCTCTCTCTCTCTCTCTCTCTCTCTATGTTCATCAGGGGTCTGAGTTTCTTCTTTAATTCTGTGTCAATGGATGAAGGACCATTGCTGGTAATTCTAAGAAATATGGGTTTGCATTTGGTTTTACAAAGAGATGAGATTTTTCTTTTGATAAATAGCCTCTAAAGTTGATGTGAAATTATGATTAATTCATTTGCTTCACCCACAGGTGATTCATGACTCGTAGAATCGACTCTTCTGGACTAAAAATTCCAAAGGGCATTAGCCAGTTTCTGGAATTGGTTAATTTTTAAACCTTAGGATAATCTAAAGTTTGAGGACTCAAGAAAATTTTCTGATTTAATGTGATTTGGGCTTGTAAAGATTAGAAGTTAAAAAAAAAAAAAAAAAAAAAAAAATTTAAAAGAATTGGAGAAGTCTGTCAGACAACCGTGTGACCATTCCAGCCAGTTACTGTCTTCTACTGCACCGATCACCGGAAGGTGAAGGGTACTGTTAATGTTAATCACGCTCTGATCACGGACACAGAGGTACGTGCCTATAAAACAGATCTGTTCAAGTAAGATCGTGGTTTTGTGAGTTGTGAGTTGTGACTACACATTTAGCTTTATAATCAGCAAGGTCGTCTTCTAATTCTAATCTAGCTAGTCCATATAGGACAAATGGTTCACTGTAGTAGTAGCTTCACTTCTTCTTCAATTTACTAAGGTTTGATATTAAATAAGAGTTATTTAACCCCTCTATGAGAGTGTTTGTTTGAGCTTATAAGCTAGTTTAGGGTATTTATTTAAGCTTATAAGCTGGTCAAACTAGTTTATAAACTCTAAAATTAAACTGACTTGTTTGTTTATAACTTTTTTGAGCTTATAAGTTGAGCTTAAAGCAAAAAAAAAAGAAAAAAAAATTAGTTGGGGGGAGGTACTTTTTTTCTCTTTTCTTTATAAGCACTCTACTTATAAGCTAATTTGATCAAGTATATTACCACATTATCCTTTCCTTGTTTAATTTTAAAATTTCATAGTATACCCTTGTTTAATGTAGTACCATTTTTAGTCATTTTATAATAAAATATACTTATAAGTTACATTTTACCAAACACGTCAACTACTTATCAGTCACTTATAAGTACTTTAACCAAACACGTAATTGCTTAAAATTTCAAATGCTTATAAGCTAATTTTAGCTTATAAGCACTTGCTAATTTTCATAAGCTCAAACAAACACCCCATAAGTTTGATAAAATTACAAAAATCCTCCTCTTATTGATGATTGGTTAGTAAACAATTACTTACAAATTACTCCCTTCGTTTCAAAATATTGATCATTTTAGCAAATTACATAATTTGTAGTGAACTAACCATGACATTCTTCTCTCTTATAAGAAAGTAATTTTTTAATGTAAACAAATCCTCATCAATAATTTGTTAGCACTCTTTTACATTAACAAAAGTTGGCTCAAATTTTCTTTCTCCTACTTTGCTGGCTCTTATTTACTCTTCAATGATTGAAGAATTGACAAATTATCAAGGGTGCGTTTGGTTTAGGAAATGTTATATTATTGAGAAATATTGTATTACTGGAAAGATATATTACTAAGGAATCTTTAAAGAAATGTGTTTGGTGGGTTAGAATAAATTGATAGGTATGTTATAATAATATGTTTGATTGATAGGATAAATGAGTGGGTATGTTATGTAGATTACTAAATTGCCTTCATTTTTAAATAATAATATAATATTATTTTTATTATTATTTTTTAAATTATTTCTTTTAAGCCCCCTATATTTGAAATTTTACTAAAATACCCCAACCATATACAACTTTAATTTATAATAAAATCACCCCCACTCACCCCAAGCCACCGCCACAGCCACCACCACCACCACCGGAAGCCGCCATAATGGCACACGACCAACCGAATCTGGCTGGTCGTACGCCGATAAGGCCTAATCAGGCCAGATCTGGCCGTGAATATGGTCGTTTCACCACTAGATCTGGCCGTTAATATGGCCATTTCATGGCCAAAGATGTGGCCGTGAAACGGCGACCATTTCACGACCACATCTTTGGTCGTTTCCGGCCAGATCTGGTCGTTTCCGGCCATGGATCACAAATCCATGGCCGAAAACGTCTTTATCAGTACACGATCGGCAAGATCCTGCCGGTCTTGTGCCAATATGACAAATTTTGCCGGCGGCCAGCGGTGGTGGCTAGCGGTCGGCGGTAGTCTTTGATGGTTAGAGGTATTTTGTTAACTTTTAAACTTTTTTTTAGCGGGGGTGTTTTAGCTAAATTCTCAAATGTAGGGGGTCTGGGTAATTGTTATTTGATAGACATATGAGGGCAAATATGTCTGAAATGATAAATTATTAAGGGCAAAATAGGGTTAAAATTAAGATTACCTCGGTAATCTTATAATAACACTCCTTGGGAAGGTAATCTGATTACCCTCAATATTACCAACAGTAAATACTATTTGCAATAAAAGATTACGTAACATTTTATTACTTGACAACCAAATGAGGGAATCTTAAAAATTAAACAAAGATTACAGGATTAATCTTATATCACTCTGAACCAAACGCTACCCAATTTAAAGTTACTCTTCCCTCTCAAAGTCTAGTGGGAACATTTTTGGTTTTACTCCTCTCAATGTCTCATTACGCCGTATAACTCCTTC
Source organism: Pistacia vera (assembly GCF_008641045.1). Lineage (NCBI taxonomy): Eukaryota > Viridiplantae > Streptophyta > Magnoliopsida > Sapindales > Anacardiaceae > Pistacia > Pistacia vera. The sequence continues at coordinate 206,143 of NW_022195193.1, read as the reverse complement.
TCGCATTATGCCATATTAATTTAAAGTTTGAACCTTAAAGAACTCTGCGAGCTAATTAATTTCATAAAAGTTAAATAAGGTCACCATATTTGTCCTATGAAAGCTTTGCGAGCTAAAGCTGAACATTTTGATGCCGATTATCTGAAACTAGAGAGAAATGTGAAGAGGTAATGACGTTTGAAAGAATGAACAAAAACACAATATATAAACAGAGAGATGTAGATGAGGCTAACATGGGCTGTGTTTTTTGTTCTCTAAAACGAGCTAAGAGCGATGTTAGTTTAAGCCGTGGAGACAAATTCAAAATTGAGACAAGAGAGATTTTGAATTTGTTAAAAATAAAGAGCACACCAAGAAACAGAAAGAGAGAGAGAGAGGAGACGAGGGCTAGAGAAAAAGAAAAAGAGAGGAGACATGGGCCATAAAACAAGAAAGAGAGAGAGGATCGCTCAACTTTTTTGTCAAATGACATTGATTTTAAAAAAAAGTAATAAGTCTAAAACGACATATATAGTAGAACATCTTTATAGTGATACTCTATATAAGAATAAACTTTATATAATCATAAAAAAATTTGGTCTATACTTGAGCTAGTTATAAATAAAAATAAAATTTGTATTATAATAAGTTATAATTTTTCTAGGTCTCATCATAAGGAATTTGTCTCTATATAGTAATAATTATTTGTATATTGCAAAAAATAAATGCTATATTACATTAAATGTTTAAGATGAAATAAAATATTTATTTAAAGTTGTTTGAGACAATGATTTATGCCTTAGAGTTTGTTCCACATCTTTGAACTTACGGGTACGTAATAACTTGCTAGCATGAACACCTTCTGTTGAAGTCAAAATATTTCTAGGCTCTCAAGCATGTTTAGAGTTTTTTCACACAAAAATTTTTGTATTTCCGTAATATCATCCTCAGGATTGTGATACCTTAAGACCATGAGTATCTTCTAACTATTTCACAAGATCTTTTTGCTTTCAGTTGGGGTTTGATTCTTTCATTTTGCACAACTCAACATGAGTATTTTCGGTCAATTGAGTTCATGTATTAACTTTGGGTGGTGGCATGATTGATTTGCTAGAGGAAGAAGGAAATGTATCACTTGAATTGGTTGAAGATTGCACGTATTGTGTTATGGTATAATGTATTTATAGAATTTATATCGAGAGAAAAATGATAAAAAGAATGCAAAATTTCCGACTTTAAGATGACTTTGCATATTCCTAACACTATATAGATACATGTAATAGTTTTTTGCAACTGTCTATCTCTATTAGTAATGTCGATACATTGGATTTGACATGCTCTATTAATTAATTATTAATATAGTACATACCGTACCTCTATATTATTTACATTGAGTATAACTAAGTTTATTGAGTATAATTAAGTTAAAATAATAATTTTTATAATTATATTTTTATTAAATAATAATTTTTTTATAATAATAAAATTAATTTGTTTTACCATTATTATTACAAAAAGGTTTTATTGCGTATTGAAACGGAGGGAGTGATATTTAATTAAAAGAGATTTTTGCTTTTTCAGAAAATCAAAGGATTCAATTAACTCATAATTAATCAATACGTCATAACATACTACTAAAATTACACCACAAATCAGAGCCGTTGAATCCTTATCATCTTTCTTCGTTTCTCAAAGTCCAAGCACATATTATATGATCATCAAATACACCTCAGGAACCGAAAATAACCCGAATTCTTCTTAATGGATTCAATCGTGATCCGATTTTCAGCTCCATTTACGCTGGAATCCAATTATTGTTATTTAACCACCAAAAATTTTAAATCCAATTTTCTCTCCTCAATTCCCCGAACCAAGTCATTCAATTTCAAACTGGAAAATCAAACCAAAGGCCAAAACGGTGTCGTCTTCGACGAGTCTGCTTATGAAGCCGAGCGGCTGAGCCTTGACGCCAAGGCGCGACAATCCATGGCTGAGACCTCCAAACGAGAGGTGGAAATGGGTACAGAGGATGACCCGAAAGCATGGAAATGGGTAATCCGAAAGAGGGTTTGGGATTTAATGGAGACCCGAAATTTCTCCCAGAACCCCCGCCCCGTTCACCATCGGATCCCCAATTTCGTTGGCGCTGCCGTTGCCGCCAAAAATGTATAAAAAATAGAACCTATTATTTTAAGCTTTTATTTTATTTAATCTTTAAGTTTAATTTTTGGGAGGTTTCTGATTCGGGTTCTGGCAGTTGGGTGGGTTGGAGGAGTTTCAGGTCGCCGGTTGTGTGAAGGTTAACCCGGATTCGCCTCAGAAGCAAGTCAGGTTTCTTACACTTTCTGGTTAGTTATCAAAGTAATATCTCCTTGATTGAATCCAAAATTTAATAATAAATGTGTAATAAAAGATTGATTTTTATTGAGCAAATATGGTATTCAATTATATGATTTTTGTTTTCTATTAATTTCTAAAAATATGATCATTCAATTTATATGAGAATTTTTTTAATAACTTTCTACAGTAATGCCTGGAGTATTTGTAATCCTCTAGGTTAGCATGAGAATGTTTTGATAAGGTGAGCTAAATCTCTTGGATATATAGAAATGTTTAATTTTCAAGTTTATATATATGTTTATGACCAAAAAAAATGAAAAATAGGAAATGAGTTCACAAACGAAAAGGGCTTTATATTTTGTAGTAGTGCACTATCTAATGCGTTATTGGATTCTAAAATACCATTATTAAAAACAGCATTGTAAAATGATACTGAATGAACTCTTAAGATATATAAGATTGTTTACGTTTAAATTGGTGTTTGCTTAATATCATTGAGAGATCATCCATGAACAGGTGGGAAAAAGTTGTTGACTCCACAGCCGCGTTTGAGGACTGGATTTTTCTCTGTACTTGAGTCAAGCATGTTAAGTCCTAGTACAATCAATGAGGCGTGCACCTCTGTAGGGGTTGCCAAGTATGGAAGACCGATTGGATTGGATGAAAAGATTAAGGTTGATCTTATTGTCATTGGTTCTGTTGCTGTTGACCCGAAGACAGGGGCTCGACTTGGAAAGGGAGAGGTAACAACACATGTTATATCTTATTGAATTACAAGTTTCGTTAGGTTACAATCTTGATAGAGAAGGCAAGTACTAAATGATGTAAAATATGATATGAATTCTTTTCTTTATAGTGTAAGGGTCTTCAGCAGTGATACTGCAAAAAGGAGAGAGCAGTGTATACCAAATAAAATGGAACTTTATGCCTTTTTAGGTTAGATGCTAACTGCTAAATAAGCAATGTGATTAAGATGGGGGTGTCAAAATTGATCTCTACCTTATTGTCTCATGATTTGTTATTTGCTATGACTAATCATCTTTGTCAACCATAAATGATGGTTTCCAAGACCTTTCACAAATTATATTTTCAGACTTATACATTGGATGTCTTTGATTTACTTTAGTTGTTTAAAATGTAGTGGAATTCGGTCTAAATGTGTATGGCATATGTATGTTGAACAGTTGAAGTTTTTGACTGCTTAGAGAAGATTTTAAATTATATAACCCCAAGCTTCTGTCACTATGAAAATTGAACTGATTAGATGTAGAGTTTCATTGAGGTAAAACTGTGTCATAAAATTGTAGATTCTGACAAGTAAATTGGATTTCCCGTTTTTCTTTCTTAGAAAAGGATCTGCGTTTCAGGGATTTGCAGAACTTGAATATGGGATGCTGCGGTATATGGGAGCCATCGATGATTCAACACCTGTTGTCACCTCTGGTAGTTGCAGTTTGTGTTCATGCTTTGAATGCCTATGTTTTCTTTCCTCTCCATTTCATGACCAATGAACAATATTGTGGTACTTTATATGCATGTTAGAGCGATTTAAAATGTTCAATTGCATGTTTTTATAATGAAATTTAGTTTTCCATTTTGTCAATCTGCACTAAATGAAATCTGAAAACTGCTCTTGTAGTGCATGACTGTCAATTGGTAGATGATATTCCGGTCGAGAAATTATTGATCCATGATGTTCCTGTGGACATCATATGCACTCCCACTCAAGTCATTTTCACAAACACAACCATCCCAAAGCCTCAAGGTTTGTAAAGCCTTTTATTTTATTTTATTTTTTATTATTATTGTTTTTTTTTGTGCGTTACAGCATTGTCATAATTTCTTTTCAAGAGTAAGACAGTTTCGTGTGTATTACCTTGATGCTGTTAACAATTGAATACAAATACAAAATTAGTTTTTTCATATAATTGCCCTTAAATATGAATCAATCTTCTGAAAGGTCCCTAGTTCTAGTGGACAAGCCATCTTGTTCATACATTATACTATAAGGAAATTAGAAAAAATCTATTTATTTCCTTTTCCTTTAACCTTCCAATTTCGTTAATGTTCTCTTAGATTTACTAGAGAGATTTTTGGATAATCTTGAGCCATTTATGGTTTTGGAAGAATTATTAGGGGATTTGGTCTTTTATTATTATTATTATTATCATAATTTGACAGAAATGAGTTCATCTTTTGGGTCATAAACAAAAGCTAGCTTGTTATGTGGTGAAGAGATCAGATCACAACAAATATGACATAAAATGAACCATTTTCACTTGTAGGTATCTACTGGGACAAATTATCCCCTGAAAAATTGGGACAAATTCGGATACTGAGGGAGCTTAAGAGCCGAATTGAACGAGAGACAGGTCAGAAACTTCCTTCTAGTCCATCAGAGAAATTACCCCCTACAGCTCAAAGGAAGAGGCGGTAACTTAATGTATTTCTAATTTTCTACAGAAAAAAACGAGAAATGAATAAAAAATATAACCAAATACAGCATTTGCCATTACATATGTGATGTATCATGTATAGGCTATTTTAATTGTTCGGATGATAATTTATTTATTGTTTCTCTGATTTGCATTTTTGAACTAATTCTTGTTTGTTTACAGCAACTGTGCTTCATTGCTGATGGGTTTCAGCTTTAGACTATAAACAAGGAGTTAAAACCAAAGTAATGGAAAAATCCTGTTTAATTAGGTATAAGTAATGAATTTAATGTATTACATGGGGCATTAGCATACAAATCATTCAACAGAATGTAGTTCGGTGCCTGTTTGAAAAGTTGTTTTTATTGATTTATAATGAAATTCACCGACCTGAATAATGAATATACTTTGAGAATAACATATATCAGATGTAATTCATTCACAATTGAGTGCCAAAAAAGACATTTAATTCCAAACCGGGAAATTTTACGTTAATGAGCTAAAGATGCAGGTAAATGACATGAAATTTACAAGTTGATAATGGGATCACAGAATGATTATTATTGTCAAAGTCCCTGGGGGCAGCAGCCAAAACTTCAAGCTAACACTATGGGCAAAATACAGAGAGAGATACTGCCTTCAGATACAGAAAACAGGATACAGAATGGTACTACATTTCAAGTAAATATGTGTATCTGACAATTTATATCTTTACACAGCTTGGAAATTGTAATTATACAACTTGAACAATATATGCACATGTTGGGTCTAAATGTGAAAAATAATAAAAGAGTAAAATTGTGATGATGTTACATGAAGAGAGATGGCTTTGTTTTTCCACATATAAAAATGTCTTCTGTGAGAAATAGAATTTGTATATCATGTAAACCTGGTCCAAAGGCAAAACATCAATATTATTTGATGTGTTGATAGGTAACCATCCATATGACAGCGGAAATCTTTTGATTCGAAAACTTAGAATTTTTGAAGAAGTAGCACAATCACCTGTCTACTCTACCTTCATATTATCCGGTTCAGAGGAATTCTATTGCTTTGAGGATGAGGAATCCTTTCTAGAGGAGAAATTACCTGTGGCATTGTCATGCCCACAGAGACGATGATCTCTGCATACAAAAGAGGTCAATGAGACGATAAGAATATATAACATGGTTTGCAACTTCAAATCACAAACATTTCTAACTGTATTTTTCATGTTATACTCTCACTAACAAAAGAAAATCCAGATTATAATGATTGAAGCAATTCACAAAGTTAAAGAAACCTAAAAGTTTGCCTTGAAACAAGATGCAAAACTTCAATTCTAAAGAATCAAAAAACAAATATTCATGTTTTAAGTCTAAGGAAGAAACAGACCTATTCCTTCTCGAACAGATAAATTTGGTCTTATGATCTCCTCAGAGTTGACCAGAAATATGTCACCAATGTATAAATGGTTTGTTGGGACATAAACACTGCATAACTCTTCATCTCCATCATCCCTCTGGAATAAACAGACAAATAACATCATCCGTGAGAATCTTTAATAGAATCAAGTAATGACCATTGGCACTAATAAAAACATCATCTTCTATGGTGAAACCAGAAAATGCACAATATCTTTAACAATTTAATCTACAAAAGCACTGCTGAGCAGAAAGTACTACTCATATTTACTTCAATTTCAAATTTTTTTTTTTTTTTTCCAAATTTCAAGAGAATTTAGTGATCTTCCTGATATACCATGGTGAAACCAATGAATTTTTCAACAGGTAATTAGCTGAAAGAAATTACATTAGTTCCCTTCTGATATATATTATTTAAATAAAGAAGCAGCAGGAAAGAACTTTGAATCAAATTCTAAGCATACCAACAATTAACATTAACAAGAAAGTTTTTGGATCCACTTAGGCTGGTTCTGGAAGTAAATTACCATGGAAATAATCAGCTTCTTTAGATATAATAGTTACCTGAAGAACAAGAGATGATGTTATAAAACCAAATGCATACTCGCCAATGCGAGGATGACGAATAATTGCAACCTCTTTAAAGGCAGTGGTATTCTGGTCTGTAAGAAAAAAAAAAGAGAGATTCATTATTGACTTGTAAAATTATTAAATTGCTGATATCCTTCAATGTCACACATATATCACACAAATCAAAAGCCAAGCACAGACACACACAAAAAAAATAAAAAAAAAATTATACATTCTCACATAAATCATATCATAACTGAGCTTTCCTCACAAGGGAGAAATCAAACAAACACACCCCCTGTACCTTCACATGTGAATTTAAAACAGTAATGTAATTCAGCAAGATATTTGAAATCATGATCCGTTAATAGGCCCAGTCAACAAAATCATTGCATGTTTTCAAAAGGACTAGAAAAATATAAAATGTATGGCTGCATTTGTTTCACAATTTTCCCCATATCCTATCCAAAATACACATTTGTTTCCTTATTTTGAAAATATTATTCTATTTTATTCAATTATTTTTAAACCCCCTAGGTTTATTAATTTAACTAACCACCCTAAAAAAAAATTTAGAAATTGACAAAAACACCCCACCAACTCACATTTGCCAGATTCCGGTCACCACCGCCAGAAGCTGGTCGGAATCTCATATAATGGCGTATTACTGACTGGATCTAACCGATAGTGCGCCGATATAGCCTTTTCCGGCCAAATCCATTGTGAATCTGGCCGAAAAATGCCAGATCTACGGCCAAAGATCTGACCGTCACGACCAAACACAACCAGATCTGGCCGTCAATGGCCAGATCTAGCCGTAGATCTGGCCTTTTCCAGCCAGATCTAGCGTGGATCTGGCCGAAAAATGCCATATCGGTGCACAATCAGCCTGATCCAGCCGGTCGTGCGTCAATACGGCTGCCGGTATTTAATGGGTGAGTGGGTGTGTTTTTGTTAATTTTCAATGTTTTATTATAGGGGTGTTTAGTAAATTAACAAACCTAGGGGGGTATTTTTGTTAATTTTCAAATGCTACCACGTAATAACCACCCAATTTACTTTTTTCAAAATATTATTCTATAGTATCAGAATAATGAACCAAACGCATCCTATATGTTTATATGGATGTCAAAGGAGACAAGAAGGATATTGCTTCCATTCAGCTACAGCTTCAGTGAACCAGATCCATAGTGTCAACTCTTCCTATCATCTCAGCTTAACCTTATCTGTCCACTGTCACCACCTTATCTGTTCTCAGACACCATGAGGGGTGGGGAAGAGGAGAAAGAAATGTTTTGGCATGTGATTTGCCCTAAATTATAATTACTGCATTTATAATTTTTTATGCTTAGAGTTCAGGAAACATTTTGAAGCAATGCTGAATGTAAACTAGGTAAAGTCATATGCTTTCTGGCTGGCCAGTTGCAAAGTATGCCTTCCTCGGAATCCTTTAGGAAACTTCTTCTAACATAAAAATATAGCAAGGAATAAAAAGCCCAAAAAACAAAGAAAGAAAGAAAACAAACCAAATAACTTATTCATCCCTATTTGAAACATCAATCAAAAGTAGAATCTACTCATTTCAAATGATTTGTAATGGAAAGGGCATCATAAAACCCACCTCATTGATGGTACTTAACAATTTAATTAATGTAAACTTCGTATGAAAACAGTACTAGCAACTATTACCTGGAGAAATGGCAGAGCTAATTTGTTTAGAGGCTGAATATATGTGCTTCATAAATGGCATCCGCTTTATAAACCATTCCCCAATCACGAACACAGTGGAACCCAACCAAGATGAAGCAAATACACCAATGAAGAATAAGAAAAGTATAGATGTAAGAAACCCAAGGCCTGCATACCACAATACAGATTATAAGCTGAAAAATCAGCAAAGCATATACAAACACTTAAGGGTAAGCGACCAAAATTACGAGTTGTGATTCAAAGATGCTCTTTATAATATTATATCAATCACAAATTGGCCCAAATAGCTAGAATCCATCAGAATTTAGATCTATATTTTCCTTGTATAGTTTTATCACTCATTTTTCATAGCACTGGAAAGCTCAAGCAGCTCTTACCTGCTAATATATAAGCAAAAAGGGCACTCAGTTAGTAAATTTAGCTTCTGTCTGCTATGTCACATACACAGAAAGTTCATCACTGATTTTTTCCTAACATCAACAAAGCAATCGGTTGTTACATCTTGAGTTCTCAGTTTTGAAGAGGGAAAACCATGTCAATATCATGATTTCCTCACCCACAACTTAATGTTGAGAGGTAAAATCTAGACCCAAACATTAGAATACGAAGAACATCCAGTTGATGCTTTTAAGTCTTACCAAATATGTCTATGCCAAGCCTTGCATATATTGGATTGAAGAAACCATCAACAAACTCAATGAACCACCATGTGAGTAAAAATGTGACGGCAACTGGAAAGAGAACCACACTGCAATTTCACCATTAAAACTATGTAACAGTGAAACACCACAGAGTATATATATATAACTAAACAAAAAACCAAAAAAAAATCTAAAGGTCTCTTTCTAAGCTTATTACCATCCAGTCATGAACTTCTTTGAGACCCAACTTTGTAGAACAGCATAGCAAGCCTGAAGAAATGGAAATGTCAATTAGGCGAGACATGAAAACAGTTCTTTTGCGTACTACCTAAACAAATAATAATTTTGACAAGTTACTGAACTAGACCCTGTTTATTTTTTCTTTTTCTTTTACTAGCAGGAAGAGCATCCTATTTACATTTGCAAGAACTATATTGCTTGCACCGACAAACAACTAACCCATATCTCTGAATGCACCAATTCACAAGTATAAATTCAAGCGTGATAGGGTCCATACAGACAGAAAAAACAACAATTGTGGCATTGCGAAACAAAGGGACACTAGTCAACCAAGTTGCAAGACTCTTACAAAGCAACCAGATCTACATCTATCTTTCAAAAGCGATACAGAAACACACCCTTACAAGTTGGCTTCCTAAACTACTCAAAGTTCACCCAACTCCCTTGGTCTTCCAATGCTTCATCTTGAATTTCACAGTTTTGTCCAATTTATAAAACTTCGTGAGTCTATAACATTGTGCTGACTCACTGAGCTCAAAGTTCCAAATTGGACAGTTTTTTTCACTTTTTTTTTTTTTAATATTCAAAATACTTTAACTCTCAAGACGTTGATTCAATTGCCAAACATCCATTGATTAAAACTACAGGTCTCTCATAAGCTATAAACATTCCTTCAAATTAAATTTGTCGTAGCAATGTTTAAACTGGATCGAACCGTGCCAAAACTTAACCCACATTATTTCCTAAGCTTAGAATCATCGTCAACGTCAATGTCAATACCTCCATATTACTATGTGATCAAATAACCTAACGAATTAAACATAAAACCACAATAATTACATCAATTTTCAACACTAGAGCATAATTAACTTATCAATTAATTAATCTTAAGTCGATCTCGACTATCAATCAACGCTTAGCCAATTTTAAGCCAAAAGAAAGACGACAGCCTTTACTAAAGTGAGAGGGCGCGAAATTGAAATGAGATTTAAATTAAATTTAAAATTCAAATTTAAATTAAAGAAATTAGTTACCTTGCGAGTAGAGGAATTGGGGGAGTGTGGAGGAGACTTGGGAGCATCGTCCGGGTCGTGAGGAGTTAGGCCTTGACTCAGTGAACTCGACGTCGATTCCTTATCTTCTGTCATTTTTAGTCCGAAATTTGCAGAGATTTAGGGAGAAATCCAGAGATTTCAGGTCACATAAAATCTCCAAGTCGTCTTCTCTTGGTATACTTTTTCTTCTGTAATTACGCTGCTTGTTTGGCTGCTTACTTATCTATATTCTATTCGCCTGATAGGATATCCCGCACTAGATATATTATCCCAATTTTCTTTAAAATGGCTAATTTTACATATTTTAATTTAATCTGATATCATATAAAGTGTAAATCACGAATATTTTTCAATTAATGACGTCAAATTTGTATTTTCTTATATCACAAAATAATTTTAAGTTATTAGATTCAATTAAACTGTATTAACTTTATAAAGTTAAATTAATAAATATGAAAAAAATTAATGTATATATTAAATTCCTTTATATATTTTTTGTGTATTTTTCGTTGAATAAGATCTCGATCTATAGGTTCACAACTCCAAACATGAAATCAATATATTAAGTGCATACATTTAAACAAACTTTAAACTTATGGTATTTTCGATTTATTGTAAGCTAGGTTAAATGTGGCTATTTATTACGTCACTTAAGATGTAATAAATGAAAAACTATAAATTATACGAAAATTTTAAATTACGAAATTTATTCTTCCTGGTCAAGACTTAGGGCCCAAAGCTCAAAAGCCCGGCCCGTTTCTGCCCATCCCACCCCAAGGAGGCCCACGGTTTATTCTTTTTACGCGTTGGCGGGAATCTTCCAAGTAAAACAAAAATAATAACAATACATCAATGTTATAAGCTTCTCATTCAAATTCAAACCGTTGGCTCTTTCTTCTTCAACACTCTTCTCCAATCATTAATTGTTCATCTATATAAATGAATCCCTCCATGAAAATCCCAACAGAGAGAACTTACACCGAGCTTCACTGCAGTTCTTGTTTAGTTCTTTGTCAATACTTACATGCAAAATATGTATGTTATAAAGAGAAATGGGCGCGAAGAACCGGTGCATTTCGCCAAGATCGCGGCTCGGTTAAAGAAACTGAGCTACGGGCTGCGTGAAGAGCACTGTGACACAGTGCTTGTGGCCCAGAAAGTCTGTGCCGGTCTCCGCAATGGTGTCACCACTACCGAACTTGACCAGTTAGCTGGTGAGACTGCTGCTGCAATGACTGCCAACCACTCTGATTATGCTTTGGTTCGTGATTTTTGTTAGTTTTGGCTTCTTGTTTTGTGAAGTTTATGATTTCTTTGCTTGTTCATTATTCTTGAAATTTGACTCAGAAAACCCAATTAAGTATTTGACCACTTGAGATCTAGTAATGTTTTAAAGCATATACTAAGAAATACGCATGATCTTTTGAGTTTATAACAGTGAGATCAATGTTAAATTTGGTTATTTGGGTCCGAATTTTCAAATTTGGTTATTTTTTTGGTATTGAGTTTGGTTTCTGGGTTTTGATTTGTTTCATTTTTGATGATGTGATACAGTTGGCTGGGAGGATTGCTGTTTCCAGTCTGCATAAGAATACGAAGAAGTCTTTTTCCGAGACGTGTGTGTTTAATGTAATTGTTTTTAAGAATATTTTTGCTTTAATTTGGTTTGTTTTGATTATGGTTTTTCCCTGGATGGCAATTGCAGGATCAAAGTCATGCATAACTATTGTGATAAGAGGTCTGGGCAGAAGGCGCCTCTCGTTGCAGATGATGTTTATGATACAATCATCAAGGTGTTTGACACATTTATTTTTAGTAAATTTTATAATAGGATTGAGATCTTGCAAATTAAAATGAGATAGAAACTTCAAAAAGCTCATCTAATTCGATCCAACTATTTAGTTTTAAACTCGAAAAGTATTATATAATTTACTAGCTTCATTCACTTTCTAAATCATTGAAAACATACGAAATTATTGTCTTGTGGTAAGTCAGCAGAACCTGATTCTAGAACATATAGCATTAATTTTCCAATGAATATTATGTGTCTATCACTGTTTACTCAAGTCAATTTTTAGATTCATTGAGCTTATTTAAAGTATAAATGAGCATCTGTCTGCAGAGCTACTTGCTTATAATCTGTGGCTGAAATAGTTTCTTTTAGCCTTAGTTGATTTATGTCGATAAGGAGGTTCAGAAATTCTTCTCTTTGTTTGGTTCTGCAGAGTGCTGCACGGCTGGACAGTGAGATCATCTATCACAGAGATTTTAGCTATGATTATTTTGGCTTCAAAACACTCGAGAGATTCTTCCTTTTAAAGGTTGATGGTAAGGTTGTAGAAAGACCACAGCAAATGTTGATGAGGACTGCTATAGAAATCCACAAAAACGACATTGATTCTGCTCTCAAAACATACCATTTTATGTCTCAGCATTGCTTCACTCATGCTACTCCCATTGTTTGCAATGAGGGAACCCCACCGCCCCAAGTATGATTGCACTGTACCAGTTTCGTCTATGAATGAAATCGTTTCCTGTTTTTTTCCTAGTAAAATGTGCAATAAGCATTCGGATATGAATTTTCTGTTTTTATTTCCACAAAACATAGAATTTACGAGTCAGGACCGATAAAATTTCCAAAAAAATCAATTTTCAATGTACATAATACTCTTCTCATTATTGCATTAAAGCATGTTTGAATGTTCCATAAGCTTTTGTTTCATCTAGTCATCCATGGTTTCGAACTAATAAATCCTACTTGAGAATAGATCCAGATGAGAGAAGTCATATCAAAAATCATGAAATAATATTTTCCTTTTGCCCTGAGAATACCCAATAATGCTCTTAACAGTTAAAACCTGCATAATAGTGGCATGAAATGCTGGTTGTTTTGTTTTGAAACAGGAAAAAACCAACCAGGTGGATGATGATGTTGAAGTCAATATGGGAGAAATACTGATACGTTCATTGGAGAATTGAGAAGAGTTCTTGGCCTGTGGAAGTTAGTCCTGCTTTCATATTTTAACAAGGGAAATGAGTTGTTTCTGGATGATTTTTGTATTATTTTCTGCTGCATGCTTAGACTTTGTGCATCAATATGTTCACTGTATAAAATTCCTGGGCCGGATTACTTCAAGCTTATTCCAATCATTGGGCCTCAATATAAGCCATTTCAGGGTCTTCATTTAGAGTGAGATTATACTTACCGATTCTGCATACCGACTCTCTATCTCGACTGATGTGGAGTGCGATGTGGTTGGTATGGGGACTCCTTGCATTGCACTCTACATCGGTCAGGATGGGGAGTCAGTCTGCAAAATCGATAAGTGTTGTATTTTCCCTTCATTCTGTTGGAAACCTCCTGCAATCCAAAGTTTCACAGCCAATAACACATACACAGACAAACAATGGCACAGATAAAAGACAAAAGCAGATTGTATTTATAGATATTGAGTAAACATGAAACAGAACAAATGAAATGACTGATAGTTCCCAGCAATTCGAGGAGCTGGGGACCTCCCAAACAATTCCAGAAAACAATATTACTTGATATCCTACTCTCCCACATTCTCTCCTTTTTATAAGCTAATTTTTTCATTCTGTAACCCTTATGACAGCCAGGTGTACAACCTCCTAACAAACTCATCAATCCTAACAACCCTTATTGCACACCTCGCCATTTTGTAACAAACACACCTCAACGTGTCCCTTTATCCTTATTCCTTCCCCTACCCTTGTATTTATAGACCTTATGTATGGGAGGTCTAACAATACTCGCCCCTCGAAGTGCCACCTTGTCCTCAAGGTGAAATTGGGGAAATTGGCTATTGATGACCTCAAAAGACTCCCACGTAGTATCGAAAATAGGCAAATCGTGCCAGCGAATGAGGACCTCAGTGGAGCCATCAATAAGAGGCCTGACATCCATTACCTCAGCAGGCTGAACCTGCAGTTCCAGGTCATCGGTGAGACAGGAAGGCAGAGGTTGTACAGAAACTGAGCTATGCAAGCTGTGCTTCAACTGGGACACGTGAAAAACAGGGTGAATACGGGCTGCAGGGGGCAGTTCTAACTTGTATGCTGCTTGGCCGATTTTCTCCAAGACCCGAAAAGGCCCATAAAATCGAGGACTCAGTTTCTCATTCAGCCATGTGGCCAAGGATTTAAATTTGTAAGGTTGTAGGCGAAGATACACATACTCTCCTGGTGAAAACTGAACTTCTCGTCGATGACGATCTGTTTGTGTTTTCATGTGAACTTGTGCAGCTTCCAGGTTGTGCTTGAGGTCTTGAAGGATGGCATTTCGTTCATGGATTTTTCTTCCAGCGAGCAACATTCCACTAGAAACCCTCCCCCGTTGTTGTTGATGGTCCGTAACATTGACTTTAATGAGATACCCGACTTTACCAGAGAAGGATCCCCCTGTAAATTAACTCTGCCCCCGTTCAGCTCAAAGCTCATCGTCAACTTTTTCCAGTTAGCGCAGACATCCCCTAAGGAACTCAACCAAGTTATACCCAGAACAATATTAGCTCTACCGAGCTCAAAGGGAAAGAAGTCTTGTCTGATTTCAATCCCTTGTACCTCCAGCATGACCTGTCTACACACCCCTTGCCCTTTCACAGTGACTCCGTTTCCCACCATCACCCCAAACATTTTCCCTTTTTCCACTGTAATTCCAAGCCTCTCGACCAACTCCAGAGAGATGAAATTATGTGACGCGCCACTGTCTACCAACACCACGACGTCTAAACCCATAATCTGACCCTTTACCTTTAACGTTTTGTCGGAAGTTATGCCCACGATAGAGTTCATGGACAGAGCCAAGTCGTTTCCCTCTTGGCTGTGATTTTCGTCAACTTCTGGTGGGATTTCACTCTTCTCGGTTTCATCTTCATCCAACACCAACAGAATCTGCAAGGATTTGCTTCAACATCGGTGGTTTGGCCCAAACTTTTCGTCACATCGGAAGCAAAGGCCTCGTTCTCTCTTGTATTGGATGTCGGCTTCAGATAAATGTCGAAAGTTTCCTCCGGATCCCCCTCGAAAACTTGCGTTTGTGTTTTCCGGCGTGCTCTCTTTCCTTTCGGGTGTGCGCGACGACACGATCTGGAGGTTTTGATGAGTTGGGCCACTGGTCGGGTCGGGTCGGGTCGGGTCGGGTCGGGTCGGGTCGGGTCGGGTCGGGTCGGGTCGGGTCGGGTCGGGTCGGGTGATTGCCTTGGCTGGGTTGGACCATCATATGGGCCGACTTGATTCTGGGCTACTAGAAACCCTGGAGTAGCTTTCTTTGGCACCCTGGGCTTTGAATGTTTTGGGCCTACACTTATTCATGACCCAGTTTTTTTCTTCAACACAATGGGCCTATTCAATTACTTCTTGCAAAGAGCTGGGCCTTAACACTCTCAACTCAGCCCGTATTTCCTCTCTGAGCCCATTAATAAAGACTCCCATCAATATCTCTTCACCTAAGTCCTTCAATGGTGCTGTGTGTGATTTAGAATCCTCTCTATATTCAGTCACGGTGGAGTGTTGTTTTAGTGCCACCAGTGCCTCATGCGCAGAGCGTTGGAAGGATGGCCGGAATCTGGCGATTAGAGCAACCTTGAACTCATCCCACGATTTGAAAGGATCTCTCCCTTCCCTCCACTGGTACCAGTTCAATGCCCTACCCTCCATGCAGACTGTCCCGGCCTCAACCATCTCCGACGACCCAAATTTGTTGATAGTGAAATAGCGGTCAGCACGAAAAGTCCATCCAAAGGGGTCTTCTCCACTGAAAATCGGGAGTTCCAGCTTTCGGCCCTTCTTCTCTTTTTTCCCACTTTCCCTATTTGTTTCCTATCCCTGCTCTCTATCATTCCCAGATTCTATATTTTCGGAATTTGTGTGAGATTTTTCGTGGTATCGTTTCTCATCTCTCTCCTCTCTTAACCTCATCAGTTCCCTCATCTCTGTCAAATATTCTTTGAGGCTTCCCATATCTGTTTTTACTGAACTCATATCTTCTTGCATAGACTTCATCTCCTTTTCCATATTTTCCATCCTGCCCTCCATCTTCGATTTGACCATTCCCCGTGTGAGACCGTTTGTGTGTTGTCTTTCGTTCTAGCTCTGATACCAAACTGTTGGAAACCTCCTGCAATCCAAAGTTTCACAGCCAACAACACATACACAGACAAACAATGGCACAGATAAAAGACAAAAGCAGATTGTATTTATAGATATTGAGTAAACATAAAACAGAACAAATGAAATGACTGATAGTTCCCAGCAATTCGAGGAGCTGGGGACCTCCCAAACAATTCCAGAAAACAATATTACTTGATATCCTACTCTCCCACATTCTCTCCTTTTTATAAGCTAATTCTTCCATTCTGTAACCCTTATGACAGTCAGGTGTACAACCTCCTAACAAACTCATCAATCCTAACAACCCTTATTGCACACCTCACCATTTTGTAACAAACACACCTCAACGTGTCCCTTTATCCTTATTCCTTCCCCTACCCTTGTATTTATAGACCTTATGTATGGGAGGTCTAACACATTCATTACCATTAAATGATTTTGCATGCTCACTAGCTAGAGTCATAATCAAGAGAAATATTTATATGAAACAATCTCACCTCCTCAGCCCTCACTTTGTTGACAAAGTGAAATTGTCTAATTACATAATGAAATGTGTTGTTACATATTTGTTAAATTTTTTCTTTGTCCATTCATCACTATGATTCATGAATAAACTACCTATTATAATTCATCAATAACCACCACCATAAGAAATGGTTTTGAAAATTAACAATATATATCTTTATTTTATTGGGTAATTTCATCACATCAGTTAAATGACGGGCTGAGACTGTCTCATATAAGTTGTTCTTCATTCGATACCGTCAAATTTGTCTTATATAAGTTGTTCTCAAGATTCAAAGGATAGCAAAATATGCTGACTTTAAGATTTTGTTGTGCTATGACTTTGACAAGATCCTTTTTTATCTTTAATTTGAACTGGGGGGAGTGACAAATGAGAGATTTTCCTCCACCTAAAAAAGGTCAATTAAATACATTCTCTGTGTCTGTTTAATTTGTCTGCAAAGTCCAGTCAACATCCATTGATGATGGATATGCTTGTAAGTTTAGCTCAATTCATTTGGGATCCAAGCAAGTTGCATTAGTGCATTCAGCTTCAGCTTTTGGTAATGTTACTCATTTTTGCATCTGGGAAAACGTGCTTCTTGATCTCCAATGATTTGGTATTTTGATACTTATTGATGGAATGATTTGATTGAGATGGCGATGGTGATGGCATTGCGCCGCAATTTAGAGCCGACCATGGAATATTTTGAGGTTCCTGTTGAAGATCAGCCTTGGAAAAAAATTATATGGTGAGGAGAAGTCGTGCCAGCAAAGTCAAAAATGATAAAGATGGTACCAGAATCAATTGTTTTTTGCTTTACAGGTAGATGAAAAGGAATGTTTTTAAGGTCTTTTAGGATACTTAAAAGTTAGTTTAGACAGGACAAATTAATATTCTGAATTGGGATTGGGAGTGAGATATGGATCTGTTAAGTCTTGCATTTTTGTTAGTTTCTTATTTGTTTGTATGAAGAAGAAGTCAAGTATAGCAAGCTCTTTCACGTTCACATCTTTTGACTTCAGTATAAGCTTGTTTTGATTAGCACATAATAGAGTTAATTTCATCCACCTCCAAGCAGTCGATATATCTTTACAATGTTCGAAAACTATTGAGTACTCTTGAAATTGTTAAAAACTCAGTCAGATTATCAAACTCCCTTTGGAATCTAACAACTGGTAGGACGTGTTAAAAAATTTCCGAAATTGAAATCATAATCAATTATAAACGATAATCAATCAATTAATTTCGGAATCCCAAAATCAACGTACAAGTTATAAAATACTGAATTAAAATTTTGTTCATGATTGTTGTTACTTGAAATTATGATAAAAGCAACAGAGAGAGACAGGTCTTCCTTTTCAATAACGCATTTTGTATGACTACTTACGAATATGTTAAGTTGTTCAATACTATGTTTGAGAAAAAGATTTAACCAATTTTAATGATGGTTTAGTGGGCATTCCCATTAAAGGAACAATAAATCTTAAAGCTCGTTATAAGCTCAAACTCACACTAGTCAGCAACCCAAATTATTATAATTATGTGTACCGGACAATTCTGGAACATCATATAGAACCCATCATGACCATATCTCATTTAGACTACTTGCTTATTCGGTTTTGATTAAAACAAAATTATAATTAATGTTAACCCACAATTTGAAAAATTTTCTAACAGGACGTGCTATATTTATTTCAACAAATTACCGGTATAAATTGAGGATTTTTTTATAGAATGGATACTATTAAAGGGTACAATTTTCTTTTTGTCTTTTTATTTTATTTTCAAAATTGTCACGATCAAAGGATCAATTTAATTATATTATCAAATATATGTTAGTGTATTACCTCGTAAATATAGACTTATATGCAAGATAACATTATCTAAAATCTTTTTGGTTTATTGTGGTGGCCAAATGATCAGATAGGCATCTTTGACATAAATTATAGCATTAATCTTAGTTATTCAACTTCACTGGTGATAAATTCTGATTTGAAACATTGCAATATTCTACAAGTTCATTTTCTATGGTTATAGTCAATTGTTCATTAATTTTTCAAGTCACACTTTTTACTTTTTTGCACCCAAAATAGTGTGCATTCAAAATCTCTAAAACCCCCTCTCAAATTTCCGTTCATCTTGCTCTTTTCTCTCTAATTAACAGCTTGTTTCATTTCTTCATGAACTTCATTTTTACTTTTATTTTATAATCGAGGATGTCTGAACCAGTTTACATGTATTTTAACTAATTTTTCAGAATCTTTAAACTTTTGGTCAAATAAGAACTCCAATGACTAAACTTATTAATACTCGAAAATAAATTTAAATTTAAAATCTCTTAAACAATATATTTAAAAGTCTCTATTAAACTATTCGACCATTTAGAAGTAGTTTAAAACTTCATTTTTATGATTGGAATTTGAGCACTCTCACTGGACAAGTAAACTATATCCCGAAAATATGAATAAAGAAAACACCCTTCTAGAATACTTATCGTTGAGAACATGTTTGAATCATCTACAAGAACCAGTATTGTCATTTTTCAATATCATATCATTCTTGGATGAAGACAAATGCACTTGTATTTATCATCTAATATTACTTTTGTTTTGTGGGATGAATCCAAACTGAGATTTCAAATCAAATTTCCAACTTTTCAATGTACATTTTTATCAATTGGTCGGTTTCTGTTCTCTTGGCACGAGAAAATCTCCTTCACTATTTTTCTTTAAAAACGATAAAAACAATTATTGGTCCAAATTCATTGTATAAAAACGATGAATCCATGATGTTGAAGTTAAGTGTTGAGGATATTTATTGCAATAACCTCTTAATTAAGGTGTGTGCTTTGTCCTTACATTATAGGATTAAAGATATTATTAACTTACCCTAAAAGGCGAAAAAAGAAAAAAAAGTTCCTCTTACTTTCCTTTTTTTCGATCTTCAAAACTCATAAACTCACTCAAAATTCTCTTCATCAACAATACAATATTTGAAATTTGACAAGTACTCATGACTGTCCAAGTTATTTCATCATTATAAAACAAACTTATGAGGTTGAAGTTTAGTGTTTAAGATAATTGATATAATTTATCTCAATAAGTAATTATTAACTTATCCAAAGTTGAAAAAGAAAATTTTTTTATCAAGCCGATAGTTTTAAAATTTTAAAGATTAGTTGAGGTACACGTAAATTGGTTCGAACATCTCTGATGATACTTATATTTCTATTTTCGATCGTTAAAAATTATAAATTGACTCAAACTTGTCTTTATCAACAATACAATATTTGACATGTTATGACTATTGGTCTAACCATTTGTGATAGATCTTTAAAACTTTATAATGGAAATGAGTTTTGATTATGAAAAATATGAATAGATTGGCATTGACACCGAAAGGGGAAATGTGCAATGAACTTAGAGCACAAAAGAATATTTAGTGGGAGCTTAATTATGCATAATTATAATTATCTTAAGCATGCATGACATGAGGCAGAGAGGCTCCTTATTGATTTTATGTCTTGTTAAGTTTCTTCTTTCACTTTTCTTCGGTTTCTACATAAAGAAAAGATAATCATATCATATAAAAGGCACGCAATGCACGCTTAGCTTTAAAAAAATCTCACTTTGAATTGTTTTATTTTGTTTTTGTTTTTTCCATTATGATACAATTCTCCTACGAACATCCGTCAATTTTTTATAAAAATTATGCTACACCTATTCATATATTGTTATACCGTTCAACCTTCTCATTGAATCAATTTTTGATGTATTTTGTAGACAAATCTTTCTTTCATTGAGAATGGATTAATGTGTGTGAGTATTTTTCCTTTACTTTGTCTTTTTTTAAAGAAATAGAATAACGTGTATCAAACTTTGATTTTTGTGTACTTTTTAATTAGTAAAATAGAAGAAAATGGGTAGATAGAATTTGGAAAATTCATGCATCAAAAATAGAGAATCTTTAAACGTGAGTAGTAAGGAATTATAATTTGTACTTCCCGTATATTCACATTTTTCTAAAAGAACGTTCAAAAGCCAACCAAAGAGAATATAACGGTCTAATATACCTCAACTTTCACAAACCCTTTTTTTTTTTTTTTTTTTTTTAATTTTCGCTTTTATTAATAAAGCTTTAATGTGTACGTACATCTAGAAGGTTGTTTATCATATGCTAAAATTGAGAAAAAAAAAAAAATTGATAATTACTTTATAAAACGTCACCTCATTTTTTAAAAGAATAGGGCCAGTAGGCCTACCCCCAAGCCGGATCTAACCCAGGCGGGCAGCAAAGAAGGTGGACCATAGACCACCTGGGCAAATGTCACCTCATTGGTTATTTCAATTTCTCTTTTTCATTTTCTAAACATATAAATATGTTTTACCCTCAGTATTTTTAGGACTTAAAAATTAGTTAATCGTGTATGTAAATTAGTTTGGATATTTTTAATAATTAAAAAAATATCTAATATAAGAAAATACTTGATTGTCATCCAATACTATTATTAGAAGGACAATAATTATATAATTATAAATTTAATTTTGTAAATTTCCCACTTATTATATTAGTCAGAAAAATGTTAATTTCAAAGTTTACAATAGATTGTATAAAAAAAAATAATTAAACAATGTTTAGGAATCTTAAATAGGGTTTATTTGTTCATAAAGTTTTTATTTATTTATGAACAAATCCAAGAGAGATTAACAAATTCCAACATAAATGCTAGGAATTCCAAAATCATTGTACTGTTTAAATAATTTTTAACTGTTTGATTCAAAAGATGAAAATAAAATCTGTTATCCCACTAGTCATCTTCTGCTCGCGTGGCTTTATAAACTTTTAATGACAAAATAGATAAATTCACCCATAAATGTGAATAAATATAAGAAATTTAATAAAAAAATTCTACAAACAAATTTAAAAATTAGTAAAATTTTGTCTAAATTTAAACAAAATATCTTAATACAGTAAAATCTCTCTATAGTTATAATATTTTAACAAAATATTTAACTAAATAAAAAATTATTACTGTAATTAAATAAAAGAGAAAATAAATGATCTAAAAAATGATGGTATGAAAATAAAAAAAGTTTCGTATTAAGAAGTTCTAAACTTGCTTGAAAACCTATAAATATTTTGACTTCAAGACGAAGTTGTTTATACCAACGAGTTATTACTTACTCACAAGTTCAAAGATGTAGTAACAATTCTGAAACAAAAATCATTGTCTCAAGCAACTTTAAATAAATATTTTATTTTATTTTAAATTTTTAATGTAACATAACATATATCTTTTATAATATACATATAAATATTATTACGTGAAAATAAATTCTTTTGTTTAAGTTGAGACTATAATTTTTTTATAATTAAATAGATGTTATTTTTATATAAAAGAGAGGTTTGCTATATTTTAATAACTTTTTTCCAATTTAATATAAAAAACAATTAAGAGGTCTCTTTATAAAAATATTCTACTTTTTTTTTCAGAAAATAAAGAATAAAAAAAGAAAAAATAGGTGGTGGGATCGGCAGGTGGCCACGTATTGGACCTATCTAAATTCTAAAAAGTCGCGATTGTACAGTTTTTCTCTTTATTTAAACAAATGAACATTGAATCTAGCCAATTTCTGACAATTATTTTATACCAACCCAAATTCCTTTTTCATTTTTCCTTTTCCCATTTCCCATTTTATTTTAATTAATTACTTACCTAATAATCCTTTCTTTGACTATCATTTTTACTTTGTTTTTTCTTTTTAATTAAAAATGTGTTTAGTACAGGTACTAAATTAGGTCGTATTGTTCTTCACTTCTTCTTGCCGACATGCAAATTTCCACACTTGCTTCTTTCTTTTTATCTTTTATCTTCTTTTATATATATAGCTTTTATTGAGAATTAATAATAATCCATTCAAATTAATTGGGTTTGGTGGAGTTACATTATTAATATAATTAATATGATATCAAACCACGCAAATTACTATATAATATATAAGAATTAGATTCAATATTCATATTCAATATTTTTAATATAGAATATAGTTTGGAGTGTCTTTTCTTGAAAGATTTAATTTAAGTGGCGTCTAAAGAACTATATAACTAATGAGAATCAAACGTAAAAATGGGCAGACATGTTCTTCTTTGTCCAGACCAATAAGAAAATTCTCTTAATTTCACTAAAATTGTCAGCCGACAAAAAGGTTTATAATAAATGAAAACTATATATTATATGATGGTTTTGGTGACGCAAAGTTATATTTATTAACGAGTGTGACTGAAACTGAAACTTTTCCACAAAAACCAACGTTAATTTAATTAATATTCTTTTAGCATACGTGAAAAGCAAATATGGATCATTTAAAAAAAAAAAAATTAATTAATTAATTAGTTTCATCGAGAAATTCTATTTTTTAATTTCAATTTCAGTAGTCAAAATTGTTAGGCGATCTGCATTTATTTTGTATAGTACGATATTGGTACGATTGACTTAGTCCACACATGATTTACATTTTTTTTCCTATTTAATTGTGATGATCAAGTGTTAAATTGATATAATAATAATAATTAATTGCATTATGGTCACACTTTTTTAAAGTTTTCTACTTAGATCATGTTGGGTTGGTGCCAATTTTATGTCTCTTTATAAAAAATTATATCAATTCAAGAATTGTATAATTAATTACATGTGGATCAAAGTATTATCATTAATAAAATAATCAAATCACATCATTCTATTCCATAAGGTTTACCATTGTCATTAGACAATAAATTAATATTTGCATTATACAAATCACCATTAAAAACTAATTAATTAACTATAATCAAAGAGAATCACATAGACAAATAGAGGTTTTGCACGTTTTTGTTATTTAATAATTATCTTTGTAACTTCATAATGTTTCAGTTTATAACAAAAAAATTACGTTTTGGGTTTTTAATATAACTATTATTGATTTTATTTATATGGGAAAATAACATTAATAAATTAAGAAAGTAGAGAAACATATTTTTTCTTTCTTAATTCAATAATTTAGAAAAAAGATATAAAAAGGAGAAGGGAGAGGTGAAAACAAGAGAAAAGAATGTATATGATGATTTTATAAAAAAAAAAAAAAAAAATTAGGGAATAAATTGTGTAATTGTTAAATTCTAAACCTGTGCATTACTGCAGAGGTTCAAGTCTTCACCAACTACAACTCTTTTCAAAAATTCTTCGATTACTTTTCAAAAACATAATCTTATTCAAAGGATATAGAAAATATAAATAATACTGTTCTCACTTGACAGTACTGTTTAGTTCACTAACATAAAAGTCACGGACTCACGTGCCAAAAATAATATAAAATTATAAAGTAGCTAAGGGGACCATTTCAAAAGATTTGTTTAATATAAATAAATAAGTAAATCATGTTCATTATTTTCTTTAAAAACAAAAAAAGAAAGGGTTTATTATTATTATTGTTGACTTATTGTTGTTGTTATATATGCATGACGAAAGAAACTTGATAAACAAATACTTAAGATTTAATTATGAATCCGGAATCCCTCATGAAAAACATGCTTAATTTAATAATTCTTGCGATTTTTTCATTAAATATGATCATACAAAAATTTAATAAATAAATCATGTTCATAATAAGATCATCTAAACTATGAAATCTGTATTAGGATCAGTAGTTTAATTTTAATTTTGTATGAATAATTTTTAATTAATGGATGATTGGAAATAGAGTGCCACGTATTTTAACTAATTAAGAATAAAAATCGAATTAATTATATAAATTTATTTAAACTCTATGGGTAGTCAAAGAAATACAATCATAATTAATCCAGTTCTATTTGTGTTGTATCGGATTCTGGTTCTTTATATAAAAGATATATTCACTTTTTTTTTTTTTTCCTTTTTATTAATCAATCAGGGTTGCAATTTAAACAATTGGGATTAGTCTTAATTGCCTTTTGGTTGTGTGAATCTTCCAATACTTTGAACAACTTTAATGTGCGTATGAACACTAAATACCTTTTAGAGAGAAAAAAATTAAAGATGCTTAAAGAAACCCTACCTTCGAGATGCATTGAAATGCTGGTTTCTGTTCAAAACTAGACAACAAATTATTCATCTGTGGGACAATATTTTGGTCTCTGAAAGACTTTTTTTTTTTTTTTTTTTCTTTTTTAATTATCAAACATGTTTTTTTAAAGCTATACAAAAATTCTCAGAGTTTTTTATTCAAAGCTTAAAGAGAGCCTTTTTTGTTTTCCTTAAAAAATTGAATAAACAAATAAATTCATAGATTACATATGTTTATGATATTTGTATATAAAAACAAGGTACTATGACCCATTACAAATCAAAAGAATTATTTGATTGTTATTTCTTAAATGAAAAATATCCAATATGGTTCAATCTTACCAGTTTACTTTATGATGTAGTGAGATTGTCTATGAAACAATATCACATGTTAATTACTAAAACCATCCAACATACCAGTTTACTTTATGGTGTAGTGAGATTGTCCGATGAATATAAATATATGAAAATTCTTAGGTGAGGGCATTCTAAAATTTCTAATGTATAGACTAAAGATCGGGCGATCGATTATTAACTTTGATTTCACGTTTCTTGTAGATAGCAACTAATTACTCACACTTGATATACACGTTAAAAACTTCAAATTATCCACACAATAAAATTATGAAAAATGTTAGCCTTACTCACTTTTTTTACTTACTTCTCTTACTCACTTATCTTTCCATTCCACATGCGTCACGTGCTTGTCAAATCATTGTGTGAGTAAGACTAACATTTCTCTAAAATTATATCACGATGATTTGAAAATAAGTGACATTATTTTATTAGATAAACGTATGATATAAAAATTGATAATAATAATAACAATAAAACAATCATATATTTTTTCAAATTTTTAAAACTTCTAATTAATGGGTGATGATACTACTTAACTGTAGTATAAAACATATATTAAGGCACAATTATATCACAATAATTAAGATGATGATATAATTAAACGACAAAAATCATAAGATTAGAATAGGAAGGTGCGTTACGGAATTGATTTTCAGACCACCAAAATTCGAAGTCACCTAACCCTAACCCTAATCATCATCTTCATCTTCGTAGTTGAATTGGACAGTATACTGGGTTACACGTGTGATAAAGAGAGAGTTGACCAGAGTCCATCTTAACATTTACTCTCTTCTTTGTCATTATCTTTATGACACGTAGTGCTGCCACTCTCCACCGAATTTAAACCTCATTACCTAGCTTTCTCCTTTTCTAGAAGCTTTTCAGTTCGCTCACCCAAACCCAGTCGGTTTCATCTGTTTCCTTAAAAAATCTCTTTATGTTATAGTAATAACAAAAATTCTTCCTACTCTTAAGTTTTTGGTATTAAAAAGACGATAAAAAGATAATTATTATTAACTTATCATATTAAAAATTCTAATGGGAGAGGATTTCTGTTATAGTGTTATCTCTGAAATTATAAGAAGAATATTATTATTTAATTAAATCTAATGGGGGTCAAGGTCGAAGTCGAACCCCTTAAAATTATATAAATATACTAATTTTTAAAATTCTTTTTGTAAATATCTCAATTTATTTAACCCAAATGCGATTTCATCAAATTCTTGTATATCTTATTTTTCAAAAAAAAAAAAAAATAATTAAAATCACATTATACAAGTTCATTATAGATTTGATTGTGCTACAATAACACAGCAACAAGAAAGAATATGCCTATTCTGGTTCTGAGTTCAGTCCCCGGAATTGAATTGAATGATTCTATAATTTTATTTTTGCATCTAGAAGAGGCAATATAAATTGACTTATTTAGGCACGAGTCCATTGGAATTGAATGATTCTACTTCATTTTTAGTAATTTGATAGTGCAATTCCTATACAGAAACGTGTTTTGACCATATTTCTTATATTGGATAAAAGTGATTGTGTATGCACGAAGGTAAGCAAGTGTTAAATCAATATTTTACCGAAATGAAGAAACAACAATTTTGGATTCTGATTCAATTATAATAGAAAATAGTATGACTATAGTCTATAGTTGTAGTCCAATTTTGATTCTCCTTTCAATTAATACCCGTCATCAATGATTATAGATTATATTATTTCACAATCGGGTGATCGAGCGGTTCGATAAAGACTTTTGAATATATTATTTAAGAAGTCATAAGTTTAAGTTCCTCATCAGCTGCTAATAAGGGTAGTCATAGGAGCTATTACTTAGCTAATAATTTCAGGATCCCAATAGATTAATTGAGGTGTGTGTAAACTAA
Source organism: Pistacia vera (assembly GCF_008641045.1). NCBI lineage: Eukaryota > Viridiplantae > Streptophyta > Magnoliopsida > Sapindales > Anacardiaceae > Pistacia > Pistacia vera. Next base: position 178,810 of record NW_022195193.1, on the reverse strand, counting down.
CCTTGGATACCTCCAATCATAAAAATAGTAATAATAATAAATAACAGAGCTTTATGTTATAAAATTTTGTTTTATAAAATTTATGTTGGTTCTTTAGTATTATTATGTGTTTTTTAAAACATCTTCATATCATGTAAAAATTAATTATCAACATGGTAATTAACATTAGAGATATAAAATTTTACCGACTTGATATGGATGTGAATTAACAATCTCTAAGTAATTGAGTAGTTCAATGGGAAAGATGTCCTAAGTTTGAGCTATTTCTCAGTTGCAAATATGAGTAATCATTAAAATTCTTACACGACCGATAGTATCAAGGTTCTAAAATATTAGTTGAGGTATGCGTAAACCGGTCTGAACACTACAGTCTTATATATATAAAAGCATGTGTAAGTGATGTTTGACCAATGAAAGGCAGAGTCAAAGTATGAGAAATTTAAGGCTTGTGTTGTGGTGGTTCCCATATGCCTGTTTAATTAAATTCTTTTTAATAAAATATATATGTTCCTGTTTGGACGAAGAAGAAACTTCCAACTAAAGTTAAACTTAAATAGAATACTTCAAAACTGGATTTTCCCCGTCTCGATCTTTCACATTCTGTTTTCGTTAATTTTCTGAAAACATAAACAAAAATGTCTGTTTTCCAAATTGAAACTCAAAAAAAGTAAAAGCGTTTTCACAACTGTGACCCAACTCTTCTAGTTTTCCCCACTACTTCTTAGTTCCTTCGCCTGGACAACTTGTACAACTAGATAGAACTGTTTACCAAAAATCATTTTTCGAAAACATTTTCATAATTCATCCCACTTGGGACACTCAATTAATTAATTTAATCACTGGCTAAATGGGTAATTATCATTGTTTTTTAATTACCCATTAATCTAAAATTAGAAGCCCAATTACAGATAACCTAAAGTATGACATGTCGGTCACGAGAACTCAATTCAAAGATAAACTCTAGTCATTTCAATCTTTAATATCTGAATTTCTGGCGTGGGTGTGAACAGGCCGAAAGACAGAGTCGGCTTAAAACGCAATATTTATAAAACTTCTTATAAAACAGAAAACGGAGTTTGCAATTTCACAATTCACATACCGAAATCAAAAACGATTTATAATTTATCAGAGCAGTGAAAGAGAAACTGTTGCCGTGACGGCTGGCTTTTCAAATTAGAATTCTCTATCAACATATATAAACTCTGCATCACCTCAAAAGTGTTTTCATCATTTTGAGTTTTGACAACACTTTTTATTAATATTATTGACCTACAAAGAGATATTTCAATTTACATGTGCCGTCTCAAGGTGGCGAATCGAAGAGGCTCAAACGAGGATAGCAGGTTTAATAATCCGGCTGGCGATCATGGCGGCGGCGGAGGAGGAGGGGATGATGATGATCATCAAGATGAGAGTCAAGAAATAGAGTCGCAATTATCTCATTTTCGTGGACCGAGTAATAATCCGCAAACGTTCGGAAGTGAAAGTGAATCTTTGTTGAGTTACAGTCGCGCTGGTGAGTTGTCTGCAATGGTTTCGGCGCTTACTCGAGTTGTTTCGGGTTCGGGTTCGGGTTCCGGGCAGCGAGCTGGCGGTCAAATTACAACGTCAAGTGGTTTCGGCCACAGCGTCACCGCTGCTTCTTCTTTAACTTCTTCTTCTTCAGCTGGTTCGGGTTCTGGTTCAGGGTTTTGGATTGGACAAAAGAGAGGAAGAGAAGAAGAGAGTTTAGCTGAGTCCGTTCAAAGGGTTTATCGAGGGTTTGGCCGTGGAGATTCATCTTCATCCGGTGCATCTGGTTTGTTTTATCATTTAATTCTAAAATTATTTTAAAGAAAAAAAAAATTCAATGATTTAATTTGGTATTGCTTTCTTATATTATCATTAACTACACTAATAATAATGTCAATATAAAATTAAAATTATGGATTATTGCATGTGTGTTTCTTCTTTCGTTTTCTTTTTCCTATTCATTACATTATTTATGCAACTTAAATTCTTCACTGTTATGATCATTAAAATAAAAAAATAAATTCCCCATTACTTTGCTTTAAAGCAATAAACTTCAAGAATTTTTTTTTGTTTTTTATGATTTCTTTGTTCATAAGTAATGTTCTATACTTTTGTTTTCGTTTACAGTAACAGAAGAACCAACCGCCATTGCAGCACCACCCCCATCCGCCACTACAGCCACGGCCAGCACGGCCGCGACAGAGAGTAGTGTATCCTACGAAGAGACCGGGGAACGAAGTAGGAGATACAGGGGAGTGAGGCAGAGACCATGGGGCAAATGGGCTGCGGAGATTCGAGACCCGCACAAAGCCGCAAGAGTCTGGCTCGGCACCTTCGACACCGCCGAAGCCGCCGCCAGAGCGTACGACGAAGCAGCCTTGAGGTTCAGAGGCAACCGCGCCAAACTCAATTTCCCGGAAAATGTTCGACTCGTAACTCCCCCACAACCCCAACAACAACAACAACAACAAAATTTTCCCTCCAGCCAAACACCTCCTGGATCGTCTTTAACTTCTTTAACATCATATCAACCTCACCAACAAGCCGCAATGACGACGATAGCAACCGCCGTTACACCGCCTCCAATGCCGCCGTTTTTCATGTCGCAAAATTATCAAGACTATTATGACTACTCTCAACTCTTGCAAAACCAACCCCCTCAAATCTTTCAAAACCAACCCCCGAGTTTGTTGCAACAACTCCTTCAGTCCAATACACAAATGGGTTCCTCCGTTCAATCGCCATTGTTGTCTTCTTCTTCTTCTCCGTCTTATTTAGTCGGGCCACCTTCATCTTCCGGATCGTCTTCCTCCTCAACATTTCCTCTGCTTTTCGGTGAGCAGAGTTTTCTAAGGCCACCCCAGAGTAATACTAATCAAAATCAGAGTAGCGGGTCGAATTTTCAAGTGCCGCCATGGACGCATTCAAGTCACTATCCTCCTTCTTCAGGTGGATAATATTTGAATAACCTGATCATATATATATTTTTTTTTAAATTTCAAAAGCAAAAATGTTCAACAATTTTTTTTTTTAATATAATTTGCATGTAATTTTGGTTTATTGTTGTTATTTGTTGTAAAGAAAAAAGAAATTAAATTAATCATTAAAAATAATATAAAACTTTTGAGGAAAAAACAAAGAAGGATTTAGGAATTTTTAGGCATAGTTGGATTTTGATGTTTACGTTGTTTGCTGTCTGCTACTTGCTTTACAATTTAGCCCCCAAAATATTCACCAAAGAATGTACTTTGTTTCTTTAATTATTCCATATATCATCATTATCTTAATTAATTATTTTATGATTATCCAAAGTGTTTGTGGCTGCAAATAGGGATGGGCGTTTGCCCCAGCCCCACGGGATCGGCCCGAATGGGGCGGGGAATCCTCTAAAATATTGGGGATAGGGTCGGGGACGGTCCTAAAAAAAATCCCTGCCCCCGGGGACTGGTCGAGGGAGGGGATTGTGCAATCCCCGACCTATCAACCCCACCCCCATGGAGCCCCGCCTTCTTTTATTGAGATTTTTTTTTTCTTTACGAGATTATATATAAAGTTTGGGTTTAAATCATAGTTTTAAGTAATGTATTTAAATTTATGATATTTATTTTTATAATACTTTCTAATATTTGTATTAAATTTATAGACAAAATAATTTAAACGAGACAGTTTAATAATTAAATATATGTATTATTACTTTTTACATTTCACAAAATAATAACACATGACCCAAAAATAAATTTGATTAGAATATTACAATTTACCAAACCAATATAAGAATACATACAATTGTTTAACGACTTACAAATTACACAAATTCAATTATCCTTGTAATTAATTAATGTTTCAATTAAATACGATGTTAAACTTAATCAGGGAACTTGGGACAATAGCATTTGTCTCTTTCACAAATGGACTAATTTTATTAATTGTAGTAGAGATAATGTTTTATGAATTAATTCATCAATTTATCTAGTAAATTATGTTAAGGTTGAATTTAATTATATTAATTTTATGAAAAATTAATTAATTAACAGGGTCAACTAAGCCTAAGCCTCCATACAATTGAATAATTAATCAATTTACCTAATAAATTATGTTAAGATTAGATATAGATATATTTATTTTATGAAAAATTAATTAATTAACAGGGTTGATTAAGCCTAATCGACTAAACCTTTATAGTTCATACAATTAAATAAATAATCAACTTACCTAGTAAATTATGTTAAGATTTAATTTAGTTATATTAATTTTATGAAAAGTTAATGAATTAACAAGGCTAATTTAGCCTAAGCCTCTATGCAATTGAATAATTAATCAATTTATCTAATAAATTATGTTAAGATTAAATATAGATATATCTAATTATGTTCGGGGGAAAATCCCGGTTCATCGAGCCAAGTTGGGACAGGACGGGGATGAGAGTGATTCTATCCTCACGGGACGGGGACGGGGAATGTGGTCCTTGGCCCGACTCGGCCTGCGCCCATCCCTAGCTGCAAAGTTGAGACAAGTCGCTGTTGGTTTAGGAAACCAAAACAAATGGAATAGGTTCCATGTGAGATTGAACTTCTTGCTTTGTTGGTTGAATTGAATGTTCAGCCTCTGGGTTTTTTTTTTTAATGGAAAGTTGGTGGGTTAGTCAATTATTTAGATGAACTGATTTTATTTATAATTCAGGATTTTTACCAAATTTTCTATGTCTAATTATTTTCCCTTTGATTTTTTTTAAAGTTTAGTGTTGTGATTATATTCAATGTAACCTACACCCTTCAATTCTTTCATGCACATCTTCAGTTCTTTTGCCGCAAAACTTTAATTTGATATTTATCTGAGATATTCTTTTGGGAGTCAAATTTGTCTAACTTTTTTATGCTAAATATTGGTCGAAAATTGATCTTTAACTTCATCTATACTAAAGAATTTTATGATCTTTTATTTGATATTATTATTCTTGTCGAAGGATGACATTATCTTCCATTAATGTACTATAATATTTCTCTTTATTAGATGCCAAAATTATATTAAAAAAATAGAAAGTAAAAGTAAAAACTTGAATTTAGTAATTTCATGTGTTAAGAAAGGTAAATTCTACACTCTAACATCCACATTTTAACATTTTCTTAGTTATGAACACAACTTTATATTAATCACCACTAGGTGGTTTGATGATAAAAAATAAAAAGGTCTAATATAAGTTTCTTCGAGTCTTCCCAGACATTAATAGGGGTCGTTATTAAGGGGATTTATCCGATTATTCATTTCAGGGTCCTAAAGAATTAGTTGAGATAAACACAAACTAGCCTAAATAATCCGTTCACAAAAACTGATTGGTTTGGCCGTTAAGGAGATTTACTCTCTTTCTTGAGTTTATAGGTTTAAACTTTGGGGTTATCTACTACAATAACATTGTGAATTACTTGATCCTTTCAGTTTGTAAGGTGTTCAATGGACCTTAGAGATCAGTATAAACTGATTCAAACACCCTAATTATCGAAAAAAAAAAAAAAGCTTCATGTTATAAAATTTTGTGTTGTGAAACATATGTCTGTTCTTTAGTATTACTATGTGTTTTTGAAAACAAGTAAACGTGGAAAACATTTTTTGCTTTTGATAGTGCCCTCCCTCGACCACATTTGGCATCTTAATTAAAATGCCATCGTGGCATCCTTGTCGATAACGTTGAATTAAAAATGAATTAATTTAATAAGCCCCATAGTAGACCATGTTTGAAACCATATCTTAAACATTGTTTTCATTTTCATTATAAATAAATAAGAACAATAATAATTTTTTATTTTAATATTAATCAACTATGTTTAGGTGGAACCAAGTGGATGAGGCTTAATATGTCATCAATCAATTTTTTTTTTTTGTATTCCCAAGAGAGAGTTCGCTAGAAACGTATCAACCACATCGTACTTCTTTAAAATATTAAATATTTATTATATTTTATTTATTTGTTTGTTTGATTAAAATAATTAACGATGGATCTTGACTGTGTATACATTGAAATGACGAATTTAAGATATTATTCAATTATTGTGATAAAAAATTAATGGATTAAACTTTTATTTTTCTATTTAATGCAATTCCATAATTAAAAATAAATGTTTCTAACTTTTATGTCATTTCTCAAATTGAAATAATGGATAAAAAACCCTCAAAAAGCAAAGTAATTATAATGGATAAAAAATCTTTAGAAAAGCTAAAATTACTTGACGTGGTGTTTAATAGTTTGACTTTTAACTTTAAGGGTTTGTTTATTTGTTTTTTAAATTTTTTTTTTTTTTTTTATTTTTTGGTTTTAATTTTTTTTTTTTTTTTTTTTTTTTTTTTTTTTTTTTTGAATTATTTATTTTTTTTTTTTTTTATTTTTTTTTATAATTTATTTATATTTTTTTTAATTTTTTTTGATTTTTTTTTTTTTAAAAAAGGAATTTGATTTTTTGACTAAATTATATGTAATACTTAAATTTTTTTTTTTTTTTTATTTTTTTTTTTTTTTTTATTTTTTTTTTTTTTTTTAAGATTAAACCTATCCTGCTATCCAAGAAAATTATTGTTGACAATATTTAATATTAAATAAAAATATAACAATTATTGAATTTTGTTAAAAAAAATATATATTTATGGGGCCAGAAAGGGATTACTTGAGATTGAGGGTTACGTCTCAGGCAAAGATTAATCTGTCACTTTCCAGAACATCTTTACCAAAAACAGCTTGCATCATTATGCACGTGGAAGTACACGTGACATCTATCCCTAAGGATCAGATTTCACCTCACTGCAGGCCCCTCCACCAAACAGACCTGTTTGCGCTATGTTAAATGACTCGTTGTCCTTGTCCTGGTCCATTAACAACAGGCAGATCCCTTCTCGTTCCGTTTCATCCAAGGGAAACTGTGACATGTACAGCTTGGTGACCGTGAGTTCAGTAACGGTCATGGTTTTTGGACACGTGCGCTAGTTGTTTGTTGGTTTGTGAGAATAGTTTAATAAATTGCGGGGGAGGGTCTGAATTGAGATGAAAAGTTAACTGGTCGGGGCAATTAGTTGTTTACCTACCATTTTGGGTAAAGTGAAAGTTTATCAAAAATACAAAGAAAATAATAATAATTTATGTACTAAGGAGTTATTCAATGTGCCAAAGTCACTATCATTTTTCTATGAATCCATCTTTGTACCCATCAAAATGGTGGGGTTGATTGATTGATTGATCATCGTATAATACTATAAAGAAATCGATAATATATTATAAAAATTGACTCACAATCAATCTCATAAACTTTTTCTCAGAATCACGAAGTGATATCACTTGCAATTGATAAAACGAAAAAATTCATTAGAAACCAATTGTAAACTGTCATGTCGAGGTTGTAAGATTAAGTTATAAATATGGTATTACCTCAATAATATATGTACAAACAAAATCTTTATTAATGATATAACCATGACTTTTCAATTTTGTAAAAATATCTCATGTGTTAACTTAATGGTTAAGACTTATAGATATATATATTTTTTTGATGTAGATTTGATTTTTTATGTATAAACATAAATGATATTTATGTTATTAGATTTGTAAATTTATTTTGAGTTTATCTCTCGTCCTATTTCAATTAAAATTTTCGATCACTTAATTCTAAAATTTTATTTATAACCACAAAGTTTCAGTTTTATAAAATGTTATTTTATTCTTGCTGTGGCATTAGTTGACCGGTTAAAAAACTTAATTATATTTTAACGTGGATTACGATTATTCATTCATACGTAATTTTTATATAAACTTAAATGATACATGTATTATGAGATTTGTATAATTACTTATAGTTTATCTCTTGTCTTATTTCAATTAACTAATTTTTAAATAAATCATTTTGAAATCACTAAAAGTTATTAGTGATAAAAAAAAGTAGCATACCTAACTTACAAAGTTAACTTTGTAGGCCATAAAAAATGTTCCAATTTTAGAAGGGACATAAGATCTAATGATGCTTCAATGCCAATTTTTTTTTTTTTTTTGTTTTTTTCTCGACTATTGTTTGGTTCATGTTCAAAGTTCAATGTACAAGAAATTAATCTCCATGAAAATCCCAAATCAACAAGCAAATTACCGAATATTTGCTAAAATCAAAGAAAAAAAATTGACATCAACCCAATTGATAGAACAAAAATGGTAGCAAAACAAAGAAAGGAGCGGAATTTAATTGAAGATTATTGATGAAAGTGAGGGGTTTATGTTTATTGTTTAGTGAAACATAGAAATGACAGAAACCAAACTATGCTTAATTGATTGATTTGATTAAGATAGATTGCTAATTAGTGAAAATGAAATGGTCCAAACAATTGGGTTTTTGCCTGCCTTTCTAGCTAATTGAATGCCTCCAATATGGGACGGATTTCAGATTTTTAGGGTTTGGTTTTCGGGGTTCAATGGGAGGTCAAACTATGTGTTCATAAAAGTCTTAAAGGAGTTGAAAAAGTTAAAGTTTTTAGCAATTTAGGATTGATGGGTCACCTAATTTTGTTAATCTACCATCAAAAGGGTAATGTGTTTTGTCATGTTTTGATTTGTTGATTTTCAAATAAAATTTGTCAAGTGTTCTGGAATTGATGGGGAAATTACAGAGACAATAGTGGGCTCAGATTGGATAGATTAAGCAAAATTTCATTAGGGATTAGTATATAAGCCTAACCAAGTTGAATACTTAGTAATAGTTGATACCAAGAAATTGAGACCAGATAAATATATTATAATTATTTCCCTTTTTTTAATAAATGTTTAATTTATTTAAAAAAATAAAAGAAAAAGAGAATAAAACATTTTATTCTGGACTTCATTTAGCTTTATTTGGGCTGAATTTTGGGTTTGAACTAGGAAAAGGGCCCAACATTTTGCCAAACCAAGTTGTGGTGGTGAGGAGCAATATTAATATATATGATTTTCAAGGAATCCATCAATCGTTGCAATTTTTTTTTTTTTTTTTTTTTGATAATGGAAGTATCCGAGTTAGTTTGCACGTATCTCCACTAATAATTGGAGAGCCAAAGAGTCTAATTGTGAAGCAGTTTGGGGATATGATTTAAGAGCGTCAATGCAAAATTGATAGTTACTTGTTTTGTTACAAGTGGTGCTGAGCAAATTTGGGTTTGATTCTGCTCACGTTGATGGAGAAAGGAGAAAGAGGAAGAAGAAGAGTGTAATAAACATTATCAAATGATTAAGAGAAGCCATTAATAATTGTTTCAAATTAATGAAACTAAAATATTGAATGATTAATTGTTGAGTTTAATTAGAGCTGGGCGCTCCCTTGTTTGTTCTTATATATAGTGATTGAAGCTAGGTTGGGCGTTTCAGTTTAGCGTCCAGCTAACTTGAGCTAATAATGTAAATTAATAATTATTAGTGATATTAATAACTAATTAAACGTTCTATTCCCCACCACAGATGACATAAATGTTACTGATGTTTAGGGTTGTTTAAGCTAGTGATAAAAGATTTATTTATTTATTTATTATTATTATTATTTTTTTATAACTTAGGTTTTTACGCCAGCTTGTGCGTACATCAATTGATCTCTCCAGTCTATTAAATACTTTACAAGTTTAATGTTCTTAGTAAGTGGGAGCAAATCTTTTTGACCACCAGGCCAGTTCCTTGGGGTTAAAAAGATATAATTTTCCACAAATCTCTAACACAATTGCTAAATTATAAGTTTCTAATGAGTAATTAATTAGTTAAAGTGAAACATAATTAGAGAATGAATTTAATTTAGAATATATGGATACTGCACACGTGACATAAGATAGAAGATGCTTAATTTAGAATACAAAAACATTATGTAATTTGATAAGACCAAAATAAATATAATCAAATTATATGATATGGTTTGATCTTTAATGATATAATAAATCAATATGTTTATATTTGGAATTCACGTTTTCCTCTAATCTATTTCAACAATTAATAAATTTTGTGATTCTTTTTGATTTAGTGGATCTCTATCATCTATATCTTTTTATTAAATTAAGATAGTCAACTAGTGAATCCCATTTATCAACTTAAGAATTAGAATCTTCTAACTTTTCTATTATACAATTTCGTCCCAAACACCAAACACCTGCCAATAGAGATGGATATTAATTTGGGAAATTGATAATAATTCGATTAGCAATTTATTTATTCAGGGATTTGATTTGGATAAAGCTAATTAATTAATTTTTTACCTTGTCTATTACTCTATTTTATTTTTTATTTTATCAGATCGTGTCATTATTCATATACCAAATTTATAAAATTAAATATTTCACATCCTTGATACAAATAATTGACCTCAATAATAAATAGAAAAAAAATCTTTCCTATATCGGATGTTGATGTCAAAAGAATAAAACTATCTCTGAGTGATCGAATGGTTCGATAAGAACTCAAGTGCATTACTCAAGAGGTTTTTAGTTTGAGTCTCTTTTCAGTTGTTAATAGGAGTAGCCACTAGAGCTCTCCCAAAGGATTAGTTAAGGTGTGCATAAACTAGCCCGAATACTCCCGGTCATAAAAAAAAAAAAAAAATTGATGTCAAAAGGGTACACTTTCTCCATGATTGAATAGTGGTATAACCAATTGCATCCGTTATAAAATCAATCACTGATGGAATCAAACAACAATTATTTCTTGGCATTACAATATTACATAATCAAACCAAACTTTACCGGAAAATTATTTCATTATGCATCAAATTCGGATTAAACAACACGATGAATTCAACTTATCATATCGGTAACAGCAAATCCGATGTCACTATAAATCGTCAGATAATTATTTCTAGTCCTAATCGAATCCACATTATGAGATTGAAACCCTTCAGATTTCAGCTTCTCTCCACAATAATATGCACCGTCAAAAGCAAATTTTGCATCATGATTTGCAGTCGAAGGATCATCATCCACTTCGTTCAAATCACTTCTGAATGACAAAATCACAACGCTTTGATACTGCGAAATGCAGTGCTCGAGGGCCGATTTCAGTCCAGGTGAAGAGCCTTCCTTCTTCGCCATCTCGTCGATGTACTTTTCGCTGTTTATGGATTAGATACAGCCAACTTTAGAGCGATCTTTGCCAGGGCTTTTTCGTTCATTGCGGACGAGGATTTTAGGTCCAACGCAAGAGCAGCTACACAATTGTTGTAACTACAAAGGGTGGTTTTTTTGCAAACCTTATTGACTAAACTGGATAATACTTGTGTTATGATGGTCAATGGAGGAGAATTGCGATGGGAAGCCATTGAAGTTTAGGAATGGAAATGAAGAATAGAGTTTTTGGGTGCATGCTATTAGTGTATACCCTAGTAACCAATCGTGTCGTCGGTTCCAAGGTATTATGTTTTGTATATATATGTTAATGTATATATTTTGTATATAAACTTTTATCTTATTAATAAAAGAAAGTGTTCTTATTTCACATGTGGTTTATTGCTTCATTTATATATATGTATTACATGTGAAATGTCCGGATGATACAAATCTTTAGAAGATCAAAATCATCAAAGTATTCCCTACATAGGTAATATTAATTGGGCAATAATATTATATAGTAGGCATGCTGAATGCCTCTGTTGAATATCATGTGATGGTATTAGTGTGGGTGATTATAAAAGTTATATCACTAGGGTATTAGCATAGATAAGCGGTTAGTGAACTGTTTATCGAATATGACAGTTTATGATAAATCACATGGACATTTAAAATATAGTCAATGATATATGATAAGATCATACTAGTGTATTATTAATCCTTAGACCTGAGATATCATGGTTGGATTCTGTATAAACGCATATAGTTCATACGGTGTATAAACATGAGGCTAATCATGTCATGGGTTGATAAGCCAATTTGGCCATGTGTTGTTTATGTGTGAAGACAAGTGATAATCAATATGAGATCCGTTGACTTGGTATAGATTGATATCAAGTGCCTAGACAAATTTCAAGATACGTTGGAAAAGGGAAATCTTTGGCCAGGGTATATAAAATGTTACTTGAAATTTTGTTTTATGGTGACACGTTCTGTATGTATTGATTGTCAATTTGATATAAAATTTAGATAAAGATTTTAACATACCATGAATCCATTCTTAATTGGGATTAGACAACAGAACTATTTGATTACACAACGCGTATGATTATAAAAGGGTTTGTTGGAGTATATCTTCATCGTGACTTAGGGGTTATGAAGCATTGTTAGATGCCTACCATAATCGGTGGTAGTTTTGGTCATAAAGAGTTATGAAAAAACATATCGAAATAAACTATGATATTGGGCCCACGACTAGGCTACAGTGAACCTAAGAGGTCACATATAAAAACTAAGGAGAATGGAGAATAGCCAAAGAGAGTTGATTATCCAAGGTTGGCTAGCACCTACCAAGGATAATAAAGTTATTTATATTATTATCACTGAATTTGATTCAGTGGAGGGTTATATTAGTTATTATGAATACTTTAAGAGTTAAATTGCTAATTGGAATTAAATGGAATTCCAATTCATAATTAATCATTTTCTTTATATTAAATTGAATTTAACAATGAGTTGTAATTGTAAACATATAAACAATTTAAGGGTTAAATTGTTATGTAAACAATTTAAGAGTTAAATTATTAATTGTGATTAAATGTTAATCCAATGTTATTATTTAAAGAAGTTTAATAACTTCATAGTAATTATGGAATCATCTACAATTCCAAAACAATTATGGAATTGCTTTAGAAAGTCCACAACAATTATTGAATTGTTTACAAGGCTACATATATAAAAAAAATGATATATCAATTTTAGTTAAGAGATCAAAATTTCTAAGAACACTAAATGTCTCTCTTGGCCTAATTCTTCTTTTACCTTAGTGTGGATACTCTTTTGTTTAGTTTCTCTTAAAATTAAAAGTCTCCAAGATTGCTAATGACTTAAGGTAACAAGTTATACCTTACTTGTTTTCAATTTGATTGAATTTTTTTTTGCAAAATACTAATATACATGTTATAGTATCACATGCATCATTCTCCATGCGTTCCATCTTTCAAATGGCATCAGAGCCAAGAATTTTATCCTTATTTGTCTAAAATTGGCCAAAAAGTTCATGTTCATATGTTGAATAATGTTGTGTAATTTTACAAATTTTGATTTGTGAAGTTATATGTTAACTTGCTTTGTAAGAGTTGTAGATCCATACATGTGTATCCTTTATATGCCATAAAAAATTTGTTTTTGATAATGTTAGTTTACTAGCAAAATTCGGCCATGGCTTAAGTTTTTAAGACTTTTAATTGCACTTTATGTTCTTATGATATTTGTTTGAAAAATATGATGGTTATGGCATAAACATCAAGATTTAATTGAATTTTTTGTGTTTGATTGAAGTTGGCAAGATGAGATTTGGGTTATAATGTTGCTTGTTCAATATTTACGGCTTGAAGAATATAATTCTTGGTGTTTAGGACATTGTATGGATGCTAATATGTCAATTTTGATGAAAATTGATGTTGTTCACATAATTTTGATTATGTGAAATTTTGGCCATGACAAGTTTGTAAATTAATTGTTGATTAATTAGCATACTTGTTTAGACAATTCAAAAGGTTTTAATATTTTAATAGTGATTAAAATGTTCATGGATGCATGGAGATAAATTTTGTTCATGTGAGAAATTATTGCATATTTGTTAATTAGGTGCAAAAAAGGCTGTTTGATCTTCTTTGGCGTGTTTTGTCATGTTACATTATGTTTGCTAAATATGTGATTTAATAGACATTAATGGACATTAAGATACTTTACCTTAAAGAGTTAAGGGTAAAATTGTTTTTGTGCCAAAAACATGGAAAGGTAGTTTGAACACAATTTAATTGTTAATTATGTCTTTGATAAGATTAATTGGATTAATCATTAATGTTTATTAATATGCCATGTGATAAGATAAGTATAAATTTACTTATTAATATGCCATGTGATAAGATAAGTATAAATTTACTCCAACTTTTCATTGCCAAATGTTGGTTGTATAATTGCTTATTTAATGTAAGTGTTTATCCCCTAATGTTTAATAATTTTTTTTATTTATTAATGATTATTAATGGACAATTTATTAGATATAATTGATATATGAGATATATATGTGTTATATAATGCATATTTGTTATGTTTGATAACATGTGATGCCGTATTTAAGCATGTAATATGCTTGTATGTTTTATGCATATTAATTATGCCATTGTTTATAGTTAAGTTTTAATATTTATATGAAGTGTTGAAACTTAATTTTATGGAATGACATTTAGTTTTAGGTTTGTAGTTTAGGGTTTATGTTTTATATTTAGTTGATACATATGATAGATATGTATAGGGCAAATATTAAAACATTACCCTAAAACAAAACCTAATGTTTAAATCTTCTCTAATTAAAATATTAAGTCTAAACCTTCCATTATGAGTCAATTAATTCTTTGCCATAGAATTAGAGATCCCAGGATTTCTATTATGTGAGGGTATAATAGGAATTCTATTTTAAGAAAGCATAATGGGTCGGATTTAACTAGTCTAGGGTACCAAGATTTATATTATGTGAGGTATCCGAAACTAGAGGCAAGGAAATGAATCATAGCTTATATGGTGATATAAAAGGAAATAGTTTCTTACTTATTGAATTTAATGGACCAAGATTTCTATTTTGTGAGATTTATTAAATATGATAAGAATTTGATTCTTCATTAGAAATTTTTAATCCAGTGAAATTTCCGGATCTTCATCTAGGAAGTATAGGATTTGAATAAAATAGTGAGAGCTAATTAAATTAGTGGGAGCTAATTATATTAGCTTAATAAAAGATATATGTGACAAAACACTCAATTTTTAATTTCCTTGCAGCATCTCTCATAAAATATTAAACCATAAAAGATGAATAATCTACTGTTGAAAATCCTAGATGAGAACAACAAGTTAGTTGGCCATAGTAATTTCAATGATTGGCTGAGGAAATCGACAATAATATTAAATTCAGAAAACGCAGCCTAAGTTTTAGAAACGCCGATGCCTGAACCTCCTTCTTCTGATGAGCATAATGAATATAAAAGGTGGAAGGAAGATGAACTTAAAGCTCACTTTTATATGATGATAACGATGAGTGACGAGCTCCAAAGAAAGTGTGAAATGATGAAAAGTGCTAATGAAATTTATCTTATGTTACAAGAGTTATACCGTGAAAATTCGAGGATAAGACAATATGAATTAAGTTCAACTTTATTCGGAATGAAGTTAAAAGTGGTGTGTCACCAGAAGAACATGTCATGAAAATGAATAATATTTTGGGGCAATTACATGCCATGAAAATTGAAATGCCAGACACCCTCAAGGTGGATTTAGTTCTCCAATCTCTACCTTCAAGTTTCACACCTTTCATCAATAATTATCATCTCAATAAGATTAAGAGAAAACTTCCTGATTTGTTAAATGAGATCAACAGTTTTATGATCAGGAAAGAAAAGGAAAAAGGCAGGAGGTTGTTAGTATGGTCTTTCCAATAAGACAAAGAAGAAAAAACCAATGAAATTCCAAAAGAAATTGGGAACAAAACCCAAGGGAAAGGGATTTAAGAAAAAGGCTACACCTCAAGCCAATAAATCTAAAGAAAAAGGCCAATGCTTTTGGTGAAAAGAAAATGGGCACTGGAAGAGGAATTGTCCTTTCTATCTAGAAAGTCTTAAGAAGACTAAAGCTCTTCTCATTGAGAAGACTGGATCAGGTATGTCCCAATGCTATGTCATTGAATTTGAATTAAATGTTAGTTCAAAAAATTCATCATGGATATTAAATTCAGCTACTACTTCACACATTTGCGTTTGTTTGCAGGATCTGCTGAATGCTTTTGCTCTGGCAAAAGATCAAGTCATGTTAAGAATGGCAAATGGAGCAAATGTTGCAACCGAAGCCATGAGAACATACAGTTTGATGCTTCCATCAAGACACCTTTTGTATTTGTACAATGTCATGTATTTTGCTAAGGCTACTAGAAATATAATTTCTGTTTTTGTATTATGTAAATATGGTTATAGTGTACTTTTCAATAGAAATGAATGTTTAGTTAATTTTGGAAATAAATTTGTTGGCAAAACTATCAATACAAATGGTTTGTATGTGCTAGAATTAAATGGCCATAGCATAATGAATTCCATAACCAATAAACAAACTCGAAATGAAATTAATCCTAAATTACTTTGGCATCATAGATTAGGTCATATAGGAGATATAAGAGTAATCCAGTTATGAGAAAGTGGACTTTTAAGTTCATTGGGTTTAGAACCCTATACAAACTGTGAATTTTGTCTTCAAGGAAAAATGACCAAGCCACCTTTTAAGAGTAAAGGGGAAAGGGCCAAAGAATTGCTGGAATTAATACATACAGATGTATGTGGACCATTTAATGAAATGGTCAGAAGAGGTTTTCATTACTTTATTACCTTTACTGATGATTATTCAAGGTATGAGTATTTGTATGTAATGAAATACAAATTAGAATATTTTGAAAAGTTCAAAGAATTCAATAATAAAGTAGAGAAACAAACTGGAAAGAGTATTAAAATTCTACGATCAGACTGTGGAGATGAATACTTAAGTATGAAATTTCGAGATTTCCTAAAAGAAAATGGGATTATATCACAATTAAGTCCTCTATTTACATCACAACACAATGGTGTATCTGAAAGGAGAAATCGTACTTTATTGAATATGGTACAATTGATGATGACTTTTACGGACTGGCCGATTCACTTGTGGGGGTATGCCCTTACAAACAGTAGTGCATATTTTAAATAGAGCACTATCTAAATCAATCTAGAATACACCATATGAAGTATGGTGGGGCAAACCACCTAGTCTTAACTATTTAAAGGTCTGGGGTTGTCCAGCTTATGTCAAGACTGTCAAAACAGACAAGTTGGACGTAAGATCTGAAAAAGGTTGGTTTATAGGGTATCCTAAAGAAAGTTTAGGATATTATTTTTACTTCCCTATTGATTAAAGAATCTCAATAAGTTGAAATGCACATTTCCTTGAGAAAAAAATCTTAGAAGAAGGGGGTGCAGGAAAAAAAATTGAACTCAAGGAATATTCCGAAGAGTCTTAAATCGATAATACTCAGACAGGTGAACCAAATCAAGAACCTTTAATGCGTGACACAACGGTTTCAGCCTGTAAATCTTCTAGAATATCTCGACCTCTAGAGAGATTATGACTTTTTGATCATGGAGATGATCCTAAAACTTATGAAGAAGCGATATTAGATATTGATTCTGGAAGATGGCTAGAAGTAATGAATTCTGAAATAGAATCCATGCACGCTAATCAAGTTTGGACACTTGTTGATCCCCTAGAAAGAATAGTTCCTATTGGTTGTAAATGGGTCTTCAAGAGAAAAGTTGGCAAAGATGGAAAGGTGGAGACCTATAAGGCTAGACTGGTAGTGAAAGGTTATACTAAGAAATAAGGGTTGGATTATGAGGAAACTTTTTTACCAGTTGCAATGCTTAAATCCATCAGAATCATGCTAGCCATAGCGACACACTATGATTATGAAATTTGGCAAATAGATGTCAAGACCGCATTCCTTAATGGATTTATTGAGGAAAACATATATATGCAACAACTGTTAGGAAACGACCCGGTTGCGCAGCGGAAAACAAAATTTTTACAACCATAGATCGTTCCTTAGAACCCAAAATCAGGGCATAGAAAATTACAGTTTATATATTACAACAAGAATCTGTAGAAAATAAATCTAAAGTTTAGATTCATACCCACGTTGGAGGCTCCACCAATATTTTCTCTGAACGTGTTTGCTACCGATCCAAGTGTAGGATCGAACCCAAGAAGTCTACACGAAGATAATCACAAGGAACCAAGGAGGGATTTGCTAGATCCTCATTGGCCTTAAGAAATCAAGAAGAAAACTTTGATTTTGGCACAAACCAAAATGGCGTGTGAGAGTGTTTTTCTTTGTGTTGTGTGTGTGTTTTCTTTTCTCTCAAAAGGCAAATTAAAATCATCTCAAAATCACACAAACACTTTTTCTTTTATAGGCAAACTTAGTTGCCCTATTCCCATAAGGAATGGGCTCGGGCTCCAATCCAAACACCCCATGTTACCAAACACTCCCAATTAGATATTTTATTTATTTCATCATTATCTTAATTAAAATCAATTAATATTTAATTAACATTTAATAATACTGATGATTTAATTAAATATATGCGAACAAATATTTAAACGTAATTTCACTTATTTAATTTTTTAACAAATTAAATAAAGGCTACGACCTCAGTAAATTTAATTACATTGTGAAATTACCAAAATACCCTTTTCGCCAAAAAGACGAAAACGCCCTTCTTTCTTCTTGGCTCTTAAATTATCTTCTATGTGTGTGACCCATAGGCTCCTCATCATACGGGTAGTGTATAGTATCGCAATTAACACCAATTAATTATCTCACTAATACACAGACCAAGATTGGCCCCTAGCAAGGCATCATGGCCACCCGATAGATTCAGATCAGCAAACTAGCTACCTGTCAACGATATGATTACCGTATAATTCGATCATTTCATCATACGTTATCTTGACGAGACGAAGACATATAAATAGTGTCAACCTTCGGTTACTCTCGATATTATGTATTCAGTTTCTAGACCAATGACCTGTATTATAAACCGGATAGAGCAACAACTCAATCCCACTGTGGCCCCAGTTTTAGTGTCATTGCCATATACTGAACTGCGCCGTGAGATAACTTCTCCTGTACCCGAGAGTGAAGAATCCTCTGTCAATCCACCATAGCCTTGATACACTCCTTCATGCAGCTAATCACCACCGTATTGACAGCTCTAAAAAGAACTGCGTTAGGCTAGTGTCAAACTACACCAATCGGTGCATAAGGCACTCCGGTGATCTCAAGTCTAAGGATCACATGCACCACTATTCGTTAGAGGATTTGTTCCATAGACACTAGGGTTACCATCCATATGGAATCCTCTGGTGGGTCAGTCCAGTGAACTTGTTGCGGTGTATTCACCTACAGCAAGTACCCATGTGTTGCACCAGGTTGTCACCAAACAACCTTGACAAGTGAGATCAGTCACTACCTTTCGACAGGGTCGTTCAACACGATAGCCTTACCGTATTATCTGTGCCCTTACTTCAGAATAACACTGGGGCTACAGACGTTTCTAGAATGGCCACCATATGTGCTCATAGGATTCTCACTATCAAGATTTGAAACACTTGATACCCTCGTTACGGTTCTACCATTCTAAGGACATATGTCAATACATATTGCAATAATAATGATTTACGCGATATAGAATAAAATACCTTTTATTGATTAATGAACATTATTACAAATAGTCAATTCTACAATAATTGATTGGCTCTAGGGCATCTACTCTAAAAACAACCTAAAGGTTTTGTATCCAGTACCGAGAGACATAAAGTGTGCAAATTACATAAATCCATTTATGGATTGAAACAAGCTTCCAGAAGTTGGAATATCTGGTTTGATGAAACGATCAAGACTTTTGGTTTCATAAAGAATCCGGATGAACCGTGTATATAAGTAGGTAAAAGATCATGTCTCGATGTTCCTCATATTATATGTAGATGACATATTATTAATGGGAAATGATATTGGCATGATGATCGAAGTTAAGAGGTGGTTGTCAAAGGCTTTCTCAATGAAAGACTTGGGAGAAGTAAATTACATCCTAGGAATTCGCATCTATAGAAATAGAGCGAAAGGATTGATAGGGTTATCTCAAAGCATGTATAAAAAGAAAATGTTGAAAAAGTTCAACATGCAAGACTCCAAAAGAGGCTTTTTGCCATGCTATCATGGACTACATATTTCTAAGGATATGAGTCCTAAGACTGATCAAGAGTGATAGCGGATGCATAATATACCCTATGTTTTAGTCGTAGATAGTCTTATGTATGCAATGCTATGTACAAAGCCTGATATGGCCTATGCTGTAAGTGTTGCGAGCAGATATCAACCAAATCCAGGAGAGAAACACTAGTCAGCAGTTAAAACAATCTTTAAGTACTTGAGAAGGACTAAAGATTTAATACTGAGTTATGGAGGTTCAGAATTGAAAATCCAAGGATACTCAGACTATGATTTTCAATCAAATGTGGATGATAGAAATTCTATATCTGGATTTATCTTTACATGTAATGAGAGAGCAGTTAGTTGGAAAAGTTCCAAGTAGTCGACCACTGTTGACTCCACTACATAAGCTGAATATATTGCCGCTTTAGAAGCAGCAAAAGAAGGTGCAAATTTGTAGCTGAACTTGATGTGGTTCCAAACATGTGTTATCCTATAACCTTGTTCTGCAACAATAATGGTGCTGCTGCACAAGCAAAGGAACCAAGAGCACACCAGAAATCAAAACATAATCAACGTAAATATCATATTTTGAGAAAGCTTGTTGAAGCTGGAGAAATTTTGGTGCAGAAAAACCTTCAGCAGATAATGTAGATGATCCACTTACTAAAGCGATGACACAGAAGCAATTAAATCATCGTCTTGAGAAGATGGGTATTAGATACCACAACGACTAGCTCTAGTGCAAGTGGGAGTTTTGTTAGTCTATGCCTTAGGAACCAATCGTGTCGTCGGTTCCAAGGTATTATGTTTTGTATATATATGTTAATGTATATATTTTGTATATAAACTTTTATCTTATTAATAAAAGAAAGTGTTCTTATTTCACATGTGGTTTATTGCTTCATTTATATATATATATATATATATATATATATATTACATGAGAAATGTCCGGATGATACAAATCTTTAGAAGATCAAAATCATCAAAGTATTCCCTACATAGGTAATATTAATTAGGCAATAATATTACATAGTAGCCATGCTGAATGCCTCCGTTGAATATCATGTGATGGTATTAGTGTGGGTGATTATAAAAGTTATATCACTAGGGCATTAGCATGCATAAGCGGTTAGTGAACTGTTTATCGAATATGACCATTTATGATGAATCACATGGACATTTAAAATATAGTCAATGATGCATCATAAGATCGTACTAGTGTATTATTAATCCTTAGACCTGAGATATCATGTTTGGATTCTACATAAATACATATGGTTCATATGGTGTATAAACATAAGGCTAATCATGTCATGTGTTAATAAGTCGATTTGGCCATGTGTTGTTTATGTGTGAAGACAAGTGATAATCAAGATGGGATCTGTTGACTTGGTATAGATAGATATCAAGTTCCTAGACAAATGTCAAGTTACGTTGGAAATGGGAAATCTCCGGCTGGGGTATATAAAATGTTACTTGAAAGGTTATTTCATGGTGACACGTTCCATATGTATTGATTGTCAATTTTATATAAAATTAAGATAAATATTTTGACATACCATGAATCCATTCTTAATTGGGATTAGAAAATAGAATGATTTGATTACACAGCGCGGATGATTATAAAAGGGTTCGTTGGAGTATATCTTCATTGTGACTTAGGGGTTATGGAGCATTGATAGATGTCTACCATAATCGGTCGCAGTTTTGGTCATAAAGAGGTATGAAAAAATATTTTGGAATAGACTATGATATTTTGCCCACAGCTAGGCCATAGTGAACCTAAGATGTCACATATAAAAACTAAGGAGAATGGAGAATAGCCAAAGAGAGTTGATTGTCCAAGGTTGACTAGCACCTACTAAGGGTAATAAAGTTATTTATATTATTATCACTAAATTAGATTCAATGGAGAGTTATATTAGTTATTATGAATAATTTAAGAGTTAAATTGCTCATTGGAATTAAATGGAATTCCAATTCATAATTAATCATTTTCTTTATATTAAATTAAATTTAACAATGAGTTGTAATTGTAAATATATAAACAATTTAATGGTTAAATTGTTATGTAAACAATTTAAGAGTTAAATTGTTAATTGTGATTAAATGTTAATCCAATGTTGTTATTTAAAGAAGTTTAATAACTTCATAGTAATATGGAATCATTTACAACTCCAAAACAATTATGGAATTGCTTAAGAAAGTCCAAAATAATTATTGAATTGTTTACAAGGCTACATATATAAAGAAAATGATATATCAATTTTTTTTTAGAGATCAAATTTTCTATGAACCTTAAATGTCTCTCTTGGCCTAATTCTTCTTTTACCTTAGTGTGGATACTCTTTTGTTTAATTTCTCTTGAAATTAAAAATCTCCAAGATTGCTAAGGACTTAAGGTAACAAATTATACCTTACTTGTTTTCAATTTGATTGATTTTTTTTTTTTGCAAAATACTAATATACATGTTATAGGATCACATGCATCATTCTTCATGCGTTCTATCTTTCATATGTATGGTTAATTGGTAGCTGTTGCTTGAGTTTAAAGGGGTAAAGGGATTTATTGATTTTAATGAGGAGAATTAGTGGTTGAAAAAGGACATATACAAGTAATAAAGTTTTGGGTTGTATTTGGAAGGTTTCAAGAACATGCTATGCAATGTTATTATGAATTAATAACAAAGGACCATAATTTGCCTATTTTTAATTAGAAAATATCTTCTTATAATCTAGATAAACACTTATGTATTGATAATTACATATTGAAAATATGACAAACAGATAACTTTCAACTATTAATAAATTAAAATGTATTGAGCCCTTGGATTGGGTCAGATATTCTTTTATGAAAGTCAATCCAAAGGATAAACTAAACACAAATTTTTTTTAAGAAAGTCTTTTGCCTCTTGGGCAAAATGGCAAAGAGATGAGGAACCTGTTCAATGAATTCTTGAATTTAATAAGCCCACATCTTTTAAAAGAACAGTGAGGCAATATGCAAGGTGAACTACATAGAGATAATTACTTCTGTGCGATCGAGTGATTTGATAGAGACTCTTAAGTGTATCACTAAAGAAATCCTGAGTTTGAGTGTCTCATCCATTGCTAGTAGGTATAGCTACTAGAACTTTTACCCGGTCGATAGTTCTAGGATCGCAAGTCCTTTCTCGATTGCTAATAGGGATAGCCACTGGAGCTCTTACGTAACCGATAGTTTCAGGATCCTAGAGAATTAGTTAAGGTGCACGTAAGCTAGTCCGGACACCCTCGGTCATAAAAAAAATCAAAAAAGAAAAAAAGAAAAAAAGAACTACATAGAGATTGTAACTCCCATAACCTTAAAAAAAAAAAAAAAAAAAAAAATAAAAAAAAAAAAAAAAAAAAAAAAAAAAAAAAAAAAAAAAAAAAAAAAAAAAAAAAAAAAAAAAAAAAAAAAAAAAAAAAAAAAAAAAAAAAAAAAAAAAAACAAAAAAAAAAAAAAAAAAACAAAAAAAAAAAAAAAAAAAAAAAAAAAAAAAAAAAAAAAAAAAAAAAAAAAAAAAAAAAAAAAAAAAAAAAAAAAAAAAAAAAAAAAAAGAAAAAAAAAAAAAAAAAAAAAAAAAAAAAAAAAAAAAAAAAAAAAAAAAAAAAAAAAAAAAAAAAAAAAAAAAAAAAAAAAAAAAAAAAAAAAACATAAAGATTGCAACTCCCATAGCCTCTGAGCCATTGTGGGGGAGGACCATTGTTATCTCTACTACGAATTTCTTATATATTTTTTTAATAATTATGAAGCTAGGAAATCTTTAGTACATTTTCACCAAATCTGAATCATCTTCTTTGATAGAAGTTCGGAAGTTGTTCTTCAAAGCAGGGGCGAAACCAGAATGGATAAACTCAATGAATGACAAGGACATAAAGTAATTAGGAAGTTACAATTACAGGGGTTAAAGTGTTACATCAAAAAATAAGGGTGGCTAGAAAAATTAAATTAACTAGGAATATATTGATTTTTTTCTAATGAATTTTAAAAAATTTGTGGGACAGGGTAAACGTAGTCTCCCCCGCTTTTAAAGTTTTATATAATGAGTTTTATATATAATATTACTCTAATGTTTTTCTTCAATGTTAATAGCCCATTTTTCATATTATAAATGTAGACAACTAGAAAGTTTATATAATAAATTTTTTTATGTAACATTATCAAATGTTTTCTTCAACATTAATAGCCATTTATTCGTATATAAACAAGCTGCGATAAGGAATCGAGGTTTTGCTGAAACTGGAAGCAAACTAGTCTAAATCCAGCCGATTGGAAATGCAGAAGGGCATGCTGCGGCCATTTTTGTCTCGCAAATTTCCTTACATACCTGGTAACTCAATTTTCCCTATGATGTGGATCTTTGATAACTTGTATACTTTGCTATGTATCTTCATATAGATATATATATATATATATATATATATATAGACACACAGAGAGTAGAACTTCTATATAGTCATAATATTAAGACCAACTAAATTTATTATTATAAGGAGATTATAACTTAATAGAGGTATACTTATAAGAATTATTGTTTTGATTAAAAAATTATTGTATTGGTTTCTTATTTTATAATTCATGTTTTAGTAATATTAGGATTTCAATTTATTATTTTAGTAGCATTATGATAGTACGGAAATAGATATCAAAGAATCATTACAAAATTAAGTGATCAGATTCGACAACTTCACTACACTAATCAAATGATATTAATGTCTTCCTCAATCATCTAAATAAACAACAAGTTGTATATGCTTTAATTAAAGAAGAAATCATTATTGAAATTGGACAAGAAGAGGAAAGAGATAATCCTGAGGATGGTAATGGAAATACTACCAGTTTCATATCAAGAAGCTCTAAACATGTTTGAGAGTTAGAAATATTTTGGCTCAACAAGAAGGTATCAATGCTAACGACTTATTACATACCTACAAGATAAAAGATATGATAACAACTCTAAAAAATAAATCCCAAACAACTTTAAATAAATATTTTATTTCACAGACACATACAAATATTCTATTATGCATCAACAACTTAAACATATTAATAATCAATTGGGCTTATCATATTAGTAATAGCGAATCAATTTACCATATTTACTTTATAAAGATGACTTGTCATTTATTCAATGGTTCTTGAGAATGAAATAGGTGACTGTGTATTTAGCTATTAAATTACTAAAATATCCTTTAGCATCTTAAGTGGATAACGATGTCCGTACTTTTTTTTAAAATCGAATTTTTGTTTACTAGCGTCAATAAACACTAAATGATGAAAATTTACAGTTTCAATACATGAAATTATATATGAATTTTTTTCTTCTAAATAATTAAGGTGATCCAAATTTGAAAAGAAAAATGCTAATGTTAGAGAATATACTGATTAGAATAAATACTCACACGACAAAATGGCAACACATCAAGTACCATCAAATCAATTGATCTATAAGATATTGTAGACAGTCCAAATCTACGGTTACAGAAAAGGATTGATTCTATGAGGTTGAGGTCATTGACGATCCGTTGAACCTACACACAAAGAAAACAAGCACGAAACTTATATAAAACACCAGTGTGATGTCTGCCGTAAGCACTCCGACGCTTAAGTTAGCACGACTGAAAAGGCTATTTAGTGAGGGCGAAGGGGAAGAAGGATTACCAAGGTCTGATTGGAGACTAGAGTTACGGCGAAGGTGTATAGTTCTTAGGAGCAAGAATTTAGGAGCTAGTAGGTGGTATTGAATATTCGATCCTTTATGGGAGGCATGACCTCTCTTTATATAGTGGTCATAGGATCTTCAAATCCTAGTAAGACTCCATGACACGGCCCGTCCTAACCCTCCCTATCCCATAGGCTCTAGGTGCACTCACAAGACTGCGGTGACCGAGACACATCATGTGAAAAATATCTGTTTTCTAAAAAAAAAATTTCCTATGAATCCTTTTTTTTTTTCTTCTAAATTTTCCTCATAAAAGTGCATTGATACATAATAAAATGTAAACATTTTTAGCATGTGATTGGGTTCACGCAGCGAAAAAACACAGTTTTAAAACAAATAAAAACCGATCATATGCTTTAATCCCAAATCTGGGTACAAATTATAGTGTTTATAACCTTTTGCATTACAACAATATAGAAAATCCATACAAGGATTCAGAATGTTTACACACGTATGGAGGCTCCTCCGAATATCTCTGATTACGCTCACGAACACTGTTCACAAGACACTGTTCATCGACACTGTTAACATGATTCTTCGCTAATCGATCCAAAGTAGGATCACACTCACAGAAATCCACACGAAGACAATCCACAGAACCCTTGATTATTTTGCTAGAACAATCAAAGAGCTTCAAGAATCAAGAAAGAAGAAAAAGAAATTTTTTTCTTTTCACTCAAGAGTGAAACATGAGAGAGAGAGTAAAATGGGTGGCTAGGGTTTTTAATTTTATTGAATGAATGAATTCCCCCATGTTTTAATTTTAAGTTGCACTTACGTAGTGCAACAAATAAAACCCTATTCCACTTAGGAATAGTCATGTGTTCTAACCCTAGTTCACCCTTGCAACCAAACACCCCCTTTATGGTATTTTAATTAATTAATTATTATTATAATTAAAATCAATTAATATATAATAATATATTAACATTTAATTAATAATAATAATTCATTTAAATATAATATATACAGAGATATATTTAAATATAATCTCACTAATTTAATTTTAATATTAAAATTAAATACAGGCAACAACCTCAACAAATTTAATTGCACTGTGAGATTACCAAAATACCCTTTCGTCCTAAAAGACGAAAATACCCTTCTCACAAATTGATTTTTAAATTATCTTCTAAGTGTGTGACCTGTAGGCTCCTCATAATATCAACAGTGTGTAGTATTGCGATTAACACCAATTAATCGTCTCATTATACACAGACTAAGATTGACCCCTAGCAAGGCATTATGACCACCTAATAGATTCGGATTCAGCGAAACTGTAACATCAAGGTATGTAATTTTATTTATGCCCTAATACCCTTAGTTGGATTTCTTTGAAGTTGCCTTAGACAAATGTGAAGAAAACTCCTTAAAACTTCATTAGGGGTAAAATGGTCTTTTCACTCATAACTAGATGAAAAAGTGGGGAGTGAAAGGAAGCACAATAATGTGAAGAGGATAATAGAAATGAGGGTATTTTGGTAATTGATTAAAGGATGTAGATGAGATTTCTTAGAAAGTGTAAGGGCAAAATGGGAATTCATGTATATATTATTAGTTATAAGGATTCATGAGAGTAAACCCTAACACATTTTTAGCCCTTGTACATGCCACCCTCACCCCTTTTTCTCTCAAATTTCTTCACCAAATCTCAAAGAGAATTCATAGGATTGGTTTAGATTTTTGTAGATTTTCAATCCTAAAGCATCCAAAGGTAAGATTCTAGCACAAGGTGTGTGATTAAACTTTAAAGTTTTAAATTCTTATGGTTTTATATAATCTGGGTCCAAGAGGAAGAGACTTTTAGCAAATGGAGGTTATATCACTAGTATTGTACACATTCAAGGTAAGTAAACCTAATTTTAGTTTTGATTTGAGCAATAATTGTGTAGAATGATTCTTGCATGTTGTATGTGATTGTATGTGGGAATTATTGGCTGTTTTGATGTTGAATGATGTGTAAATTTCCAGCCATGAGAAGTAGTGTATGAATATGTGGTGATTTGGGGGAATTATGGAAGAATTATTGTTGAAACTTTGAAGTGTTGAAGAATAGTTGAAACCGGCCAGGTTTAAGGCTATAATTAGTGAGTTTTTGCTCAAATTTTGGTGGATTAGAGAGATGTGGAAGTGTGGTCAACTAAGTATTTGCATGTGCATATGAATTGTTTGATGAAAATCCAAAGAGAAAATGCATGCATGAGTTGGTTAAATCCTATTGAAGAAAGGGTTAGAGAAAGACAAGAATTGGAGTAGAAAGATAATGTTGGGCTTAACCAAGTATAATTTTAGTATTCAAGAGTGCATTTTGTTATGCCAAAATTTAGAATATCACTTGGTCATCTTAGCTCAATGAGATAAATGGTTTTTAGTGCATGGTTCAAGTTACTTGACCCTTTAGTATTACTTGAATAGCACATTACATTTAGAAATTGTGAAATTTATTACTTTGGGAAAGTGATAGAAAGAATTGTATGTTAAATTGTTACTTTGATATGGCATTGTTGATAGTAGAGAATGGTAGAATATGTCATGACATATCAATATGCCATAATGAATTCTCAAGTTTGTGTATTTGAACTTGGAAAGAACATCAAAGAATGGGCTTGATCATGCATATATTGTGCATTGGTAAGTGAGAATATTAAAGAAAATGTTAGCAAAGAATAAGAGAAAAAAGAAAAGAAAATGGCTTCTAGATTCTTTGTAAGCTAACATGCACATATGTATATTTTCTTATATATTAAAGAATGCAAGTGTAGAATTTCCATAGCTTGGAAATTTACTTAGAAATGTGTACTGAATCTCTTTAAAAAATATAGAATGTTATGTTAGAAGGTTGTTGCGAGATGGGGAACCCGTGAGTGACAGAGATGCAGAAAATTCCTACATGCACGCCGCCATCAGTGAGCAGCCTCAGAATAGAAAAACAGAATTAGTACAGTCTGTTAGAGGTGCATGTGGATGAAGACTATACCAAGAAAGAATTTCATAATACACTCACATGGCTAGGGTTCTAAATCCATGCCTCAGCCTAGTCCAATCGGCACATCAGAATAGAATAAAGAAAAGAAAGAGAAACAGAATAAGAGACAGAAAACATAAAAGAAAAGAAAGTTTATTTCTTAGAAAAAGTTTATTATTCTACATATGTATTATGCTACTTGCATTATTTAGAATTTCTTATGTGCTCGATGATGTACATGTTTTTATTAATTGTCCTTGCACGTCGGTAAGTAGCAACTTAGAATAGTAGGAAAAAAAAATGTAGAATATTAGAAAAGAATGCAGAATACTAGAAAAGAATGAAGAAGGAAGAATAATAGAAAAGATTGAAGTGAGAAAGGAAAGTTAGAATATGAATAACGGAGGAAAAACAGCAGTGTAGTTTGGTTTACTTACTGAGCAATTAGAGCTCACTTCGTTATTTTATTGTTTTGCAGGTACTAGATGATTTACGGTCGGGTGGGATATCAGTAAGCGGAGGAGTTTGGCGGCACTGTCCAAGAATGTTTTGTACTTATTAAAGTATTTTTTTTTTTTTTGTGTATATATTTATATGAATTAAAATTAGAGTTTTTGGATTTTACATTATATACATATATGTATATATGTTTTCAAAAGTTATTTAGTGGATTTTATCATATATTTCTCAAAGAATTACTAGCTAGAGAGAATATTACAGAAACTGCAGCCTGTCAACGGTATGATTACCATGCAATCCAATCATTTCATCATTTGTCATCTCATCGAGACTGAGGTACAGAAATAGTGTCAACCTCAGATATCCTCGACATGTTTGTATTCAATTAATGGACCAATGACCGGAATAATAAATTGGATTAAACATTAACTCAATCCCACTGTGGCTACAGATTTAGTGTCATTGCCATTTACTAAATTACCCAGTGAGATAACTTCTCCCGTACTTAGGAGTGATGAATCCTTTGTCGATCCACCATAGTCTCGATACACTTCTCAATGTTGCCAATCACTGTTAGAGTAGGTGCCCTAAAGCCAATCAATTATTGTAAAAATTGACTCTGTAATAAATATTTATTTATCAATAAAAGACATATTCTACTATATCACGTAAATCATAGTATATGTATTGATATATGTCCTTAGGATGGTAGAACCGTGACCAGGGTATCAAGTGTTTTAAATCTTGATAGTGAGAACCCTATGATCACATATGGTGGCCATTCTAGAAACGTCCGTAGCCCCAGTTTTATTCTGACAAAGGACACATATAATACGGTAAGGCTATCATAGTGTTGAACGAGCCTGTTGAAAGGCAGTGACTGATCTCACTTGTCAAGGTTGTTTGTCGACAACCTGGTACAATGCATGGGTGCTTGCTAGAGGCAAGTTCACTGGACAGACCCACCAGAGCATTCCATATGGATGGTAACCCTAGTATCTATGGAATAAATCCTCTAACGGATGGTAGTGCATGTGGTCCTTAGACTTGAGATCACCGGAGCGCCTTGTGCACCAATTGGTTAGTTTGACACCAGCCCAACGTAGTTCTATTCAGAGCTATCAATACAGTAGTGATTGACTACATTGAGAAGTGTATCGAGACTATGGTGAATCAAAAAAGGATACATCACTCCTGGGTACGGGATAAGTTATCTCACTGGGTAATTCAGTAAATGACAATGACACTAAATCTGTGGCCACAGTGGGATTGAGTTGATGCTCAATCCAATTTAATATTCCTGTCATTGGTCGAGTAACTGAATACAAAGATGTCGAGGATATCTGAGGTTGACACAATTTATGTACCTCAGTCTCGATAAGATAACAGTTGATAAAATGATTTGATTGTACGGTAACCATAGTGTTGACAGGTTGCGATTTTGCTTAATCCGAATCTATTAGGGGGCCATGATGCCTTGCTAGGGGCCAATCATGGTTTGTGTGTAGTGAGATGATTAATTGGTGTTAATCGCGATACTACACACTGACGATATGATAAGGAGCCTGCGGGTCATACACACTTAGAAGATAATTTAAGAATCAATTTATGAGAAACGTATTTTCGTCTTTTAGGACAAAAATGTATTTTGGTAATCTCACAATGCAATTAAATTTGCTGAGGTTATTGTCTATATTTAATTTTAATATTAAAATTAAATTGGTGATATTATATTTAAATATATATTTAAATGAATTATTATTATTGATTAAATGTTAATATATTATTATATATTAATTGATTTTAATTATAATAATAATTAATTAATTAAAATACCATAAATGGTGTGTTTGGTTGTAAGGGTGAACTAGGGTTGGAGCCCATGGCTATTCCTAAGTGGAATAGGGTTTTAATTGTTGCACTATATAAGTGCAACTTAAAATTAAAACATGTAGGTATTATTCATTCAATTAAAACCCTAGCCACCCTATCCCTCTCTCTCTCTCAAGAAGAAAACTTTTCTTGTTCTTCTTTCTTAATTTTTGAAGCCCTTGATTGTTCTAGCAAAATAATTAAGGGTTCTGGATTATCTTCGTGTGGACTTCCGTGAGTGCGATCCTACTTTGGATCGATTGGCAAAAAATCACGTGAACAGTAGATGGTGAACAGTAACTATGAATAGTATTCTTGTTCGAAATCAGAGATATTCGAAGGAGCCTCCAAACATACGTAAGTATTCTAATCCTTGAATGGATTTACTTTATACATATTTTTGTTTATAAACATGTAAATGGTATAATCTATACTCGGATCTAGGCAAAGAAAGGTAATTGATTTACCGATTGAATTTTTGTTTTTTGCTGCGTATGGTACATCAATTACTTATAATCACTACAGTGTTGATAGCTCTGAATAGAACTACGTTGGGCCAGTGTCAAACTACACCAATTGGTGCATAAGGCGCTCTAGTGATATCAAGTCTAAGGATCACATGCACCACCATCCGTTAGAGGATTTATTCCATAGACAATAGGGTTACTATCCATATGGAATTCTCTGCTGGGTCTGTCCAGTGAACTAGCCTCTAGCAAGCACCTATGCATTGCACCAGGTTGTCGGCAAACAACTTTGACAAGTGAGGTCAGTCACTGCCTTTCGACAGGGTTGTTCAATACTATAGCCTTACCGTATTATCTGTGTCCTTGGTCAGAATAAAACTGGGGTTACGGACGTTTCTAGAATGGCTATCATATGTGATCATAGGATTCTCACTGTCAAGATTTGAAACACTTGATACCCTCGTCACGATTCTACCATCCTAAGGACATATATCATTACATATAACTATGATTTACACAATATAGAAGAATATGCCTTTTATTGATAAATAAACATTTATTACAGAGTCAATCTTACAATAATTGATTGACTCTAGGGCACCTACTCTAACAAACATATATTGAAAACCTGTAATAGGAAACACAACATCTAAGTTCTTCCAATTTTTTTTTTTTTTTTTTTTTTTATAAGATTTGAACTAAAACATGTGGTATCAGGCCTCGATGTCAAAAACAAAGTACGGATATTTACATGTACAAAAATAGGGTTCCTTGTAATAAAAAAAAAAAAAAAATGATACACATAGAAATCATCGATGTGTAGCCCAACTTAGAGCGTAGAGAAGCTCCGCATTGATCCTGGAGGCAATCCTAGGGAAAAAAATTTAAAAGGGTTAGCTAAACGAGCCCAATGAGTGGATAATANATATAACATTTGAATTAAACCATGTGGTATCAGCCCCGATGTTGAAAACAAAGTACGAATATTTACATGTACAAAAATAGGGTCACTTGTAATACCAGAAAAAAAAAAAATGATACACACTGATAACTGCTTGAAAATACACTTATACTTAGTGGTTTATAGGTATTGTTTGTGGGAAATTAGGATTAATTTGCATGAATTAACTTAATTATTTCATAAATGCACTTTTCAGGATCACGAGTATTTTTGTTGTGTTTTCAAGAAATAAAGCTTAAAAATAATATTCGGATAAGAGATGATGTTGGCGAGAGAATTTATGACGATTGGAAACAAACGGATCGAGAATCGGAGTTGAATTGAAGAAGTTATAGAGTTTGAAGTAAAGAGGAAATTCTAGATTACGCTCCAGTTTGAGCATGTCTCAGTGTTTCAATAGTAACTTATATTGTATCGATATGATTCTTGAACTGTTGGAAAGCTGATTCAAAGGGATAAATTTCATCTGTTTACCACATTTCCAGATTCCATACTTATCATGCTAAAAAATCACCATCTCTGGAGTGCTGAATAATGATGCAAGGTTAGAAGAGGAATTGGACCATGCCGCAGCACTATGCTGCTGCACAACAAGACCAAAACCAACCACACCGCAGCACAGTGCCGGGGCACAGTCATGACAATTGGAATTTTTTCTTCCGTTTTTGACTAAGAAAAATAGGGTTTAAGAGTCATAAACTAACTAGAATTAAGGAAAACAAAACCCTAACCCTTGTGGGATATAAATAGAAGTCTTCTAGCATTATTTTGGGGGATCTTTGTAGAGAACAAAAGTACTCAATAATGTAGAGGTTAAGAGAGAGATTGAAAGAGGCTTGGACTGAAGAATTGGGGAAGATCATCATCAACTCCATTGTTCTACCCAAGATTTCCTAAGTTTTTCTTATCTCTTGTTATTATTTGGTTATTCATTAATATGATTATGTTTTTATTCTTCTCCATGAGTAACTAATTCTTTTGTGATTGAGGGTGATTTCAAAGCCCTAGACATGTCTTGTGATTAATAAAATCTGCATCTAATTATCTTTTGATCCCTCTTGGTTATGTGATTATTTTTCTGTCAATAGGGTTTAGATAGATTGTCTTAATTGTTTAAGTGTGCAATTAAATAGTTAGGATTAATTTATTAATGCCAATTTGGGTTGTTTAGTACGGAATCGCTTTATTAACCTAAATAACTAGTTGTAAAGTGTATGCCTGCGTACATGGGGGATAATCACTCAAGATAACTAAACCGACCATATGAGTTTAGCCTTGATTCAGTAGGTCTCTCGCAACTTAATGCTTTTATTACTTTGAATCTAGAGATCATATCCTAGGTTATCTAATAAACATGAAATTAGGTTATGACCGTGTCTAATCTAACGACTCAGTAAGGAGAGATGAAACTTATCAACGTTTGGTATTTTCTGAGCTAATTTGATTAAGAGGGTAGAAAGTTAAAGTGTGCTTTTATTATATGTAATTCATGTCTAGTGGTGGCGAATAAACCTTCAATCTAGTTTCTCTTATTTATCTCTTTCATGATTGTTTCCTTATTTTACTTTGTTTAATTTTAGCTTGATAGTTTTTGTTGAGTTTTTTTATAATTCGTTACAAACCCCGTTTGAAGTAGATAATTAATCGAGTTCATAAATACTTTGCGGGAAAGACCCTTACTTGCTCTTTGCTACTACACGACTTTGCATTAGAATTTAGTGAGGTAAAATTAGGTGTTGCGTTTGCACGCATCACACACATAGAAATTGTTGACGTGTAGCCCAACCTAGAGCGTAGAGATGCTCTGCACTGATTCTAGAGGGAAAAATTTAAAAGGGTGAGCTAAACGAGCCCAATGAGTGGATAATAATAGGTTTTATAGAGGAAAAAAAATACTTTACTTCATCAAACAAATATTTTAAGACCTTATTTACACAAAACACAAAGGCATAATATCATGAGAATATATGATAGTGCGTAATGGATAAATCATCACCACAACACTCAAGAACATTTAACATCCACCACCTTTGCAAGTGCCCCTAACATAGCCAGAGCCACTGAATGTCAATCACTCCGTGTGTGTTCTGTTAGGAAATGACCCGGTTGCACAGTGGAAAACAAAATTTTTACAACCATGAATCGTACCTTAGAACCCAAAATCAGGGCACAAAAATTACAGTTTATGTTTTACATCAAGAATCTGCAGAAAAATAAATCTAAAGTTTAGATTCATAACCACGTTGGAGGCTCCACCAATATTGTCTCTGAACGTGTTTGCTACCGATCCAAGTGTAGGATCGAACAGTAGAAGTCCACACGAAGACAATCACAAGGAACCAAGGAGGGATTTGCTAGATCCTCCTTGGTCTTAAGAAATCAAGAAGAAGAAAAGAGAAATATTTGATTTTTCAATCAAACAGTGACAGTGGCGTGGGAGAGTGTGTATCTGTTGTGTGTTTTTCTTTTCTTTCAAAAGGGCAAAATTTAATTATTAACAAATCACACAAACACATTTCCTTTTATAGGCAAACTTAGTTGCCCTATTCCCACATGGAATGGGCTTTGGCTTTAACTCAAACGCTCCATGTTGCCAAACACTGCTAATTAGATATTTTAATTTAATTCATCATTATCTCAATTAAAATCAATTAATATTTAATTAACATTTAACAATAATGATGATTTAATTAAATATGTGCGAACACACATTTAATCGTAATTTCACTTATTTAATTTTGTCTAACAAATTAAATAAAAGCTACGACCTCAGCAAATTTAATTGCACTGTGAAATTACCAAAATACCTTTTCACCCAAAAAGACGAAAACACCCTTCTTTCTTCTTGGCTCTTAAATTATTTTCTATGTGTATGACCCATAGGTTCTTCATCATATCGGCAGTGTATAGTATCACGATTAACACCAATTAATCGTCTCACTAATACACATACCAAGATTGGCCCCTAGCAAGGCATTATAGCCACTCGATAGATTCAGATTCAGCAAAGTAGCTACCTATCAACGATATGGTTATCGTGCAATTCGATCCTTTCATCATCCATTATCTCGACGAGACGAAGGCATAGAAATAGTGTCAACCTCCGGTTACTCTCGATATTATGTATTCAGTTTTTAGACCAATGACCTGTATTATAATCTAGATAGAGCAACAACTCAATCCTACTGTGGCCACAGTTTTAGTGTCATTACCATATACTGAATTGCGTCATGAGATAACTTCTCCCGTACCCGGGAGTGATGAATCCTCTGTCAATACACCATTGTCTTGATACACTCCTCGATGCAACCAATCACCACCGTATTAACAGCTCTGAATAGAACTGCATTAGGCTAGTGTCAAACTGCACCAATCGGTGCATAAGGCGCTTCGGTGATATCAAGTCTAAGGATCACATGCACCACCATTCGTTAGAGGATTTATTCCATAGACACTGGGGTTACCATCCATATGGAATCCTCTAGTGGGTCAGTCCAGTGAACTTGCTGTGGTGTATTCGCCTACAGCAAGCACCCATGTGTTGCACCAGGTTGTCACCAAACAACCTTGACAAGTGAGATCAGTCATTGCCTTTCGACAGGGTCGTTCAACACTATGATAGCCTTACCGTATTATCTGTGCCCTTAATTCAGAATAATACTGAGGCTACAGACGTTTCTAGAATGATCACCATATGTGCTCATATGGCTCTCACTATCAAGATTTGAAACATTTGATACTCTTGTCACGGTTCTACCATTCTAAGGACATATATCAATACATATTGAAATAATAATGATTTACGCGATATAAAACAAAATGCCTTTTATTATTGATTAATGAATATTATTACAAAGAGTCAATTTTACAATAATTGATTGGCTCTAGGGCATCTATTCTAACACGTTCTGCATAGTTGCATTAGTTATTTGCTCACTTCATGTGCGCGTTGCACAGTTGCATTAGTTAATTGTCCACTTTGTGTGTGCGTTGCACACTTGCATTGGCTCATACACTTGCCCACTTCGTGTACATGTTACACAATTGCATTTCGCTTAATGATTCACCTCGCGTGTCCTGTTCGCACACTTGCATTTGTTTAATTTTCTGGCCCACTTTTCAAGCCAGCCGATCTCTATGCTATCAATCATACCCCAATTAATGATTTTCAGCAACCTTTAATTTCATATGAACATCATATACATACATATACAACAAGCAGCATAAAAATCAAATTTTTGAAACCCCAATCTACTGCAAAATCATCCACACAACACCACTTCCAGTCCACTAACCAACCACCAACACATTTCAATTTATCACAACAAGACAAAGATTCAAAATAAACATGTATAACACCCAAAAACCAATAGTGGCAATAGTTCCAATTACTAGCAGCCATATTCAAAATTAATCATGCATTTCAATTTAAAAGAAAAAATAATTACATGCAAATTCCCATGTAATACATCTCTGCACAGGTCTTTACACATGCACAACCAGCCCCATGAACAATTTATTCATTTGATTTCCTACACATGCAATTACATCTTACAATGCAATTAAACAAAATTACCATTCACAATTTTAATTTAATCATTAATTTGTATACCTGCACAATTGCGGGAAAGTAAGGAATGAAATAACTTTGAAAACCATTTTGATATATATATACCACTCACCCACAAAACCTTCTTTTTTACTTGATCAAATTAAGCCTTGGGTTCCTTCTCTCCTTCACCTAATTATTTCTTTTTTTTGCAAAATATCAGCAAATTCTCAAGGAAAGAAAGAATAAGATATAAAAATAAGCTTGGGAAATGAATGTATGCTGAAATCCCAACTTGCCTCTTCCTACCAAAGAATCAATTTTTCTTTTCTCTCCTCCAAAAACCTCACGGCACTCTTCTCTCAACTCTCCAACTTGTTTTTTCTTCTTTCTCTTTTACTAAAAAAAAAATTATTCATAAACTTGGTTAAAACCATGGGCTACAACTCTACATTTTTCACCTTTAGTCCACCTTAATGTGGCAAACATTGTATGTACCATCAAGGTTTCAGTTATCACAATTCGTGCCACAAAATCATATAACACAACTTTGCTAAACTACGAATCACACCCTGACAAAATATCATGCACCCTATTTGACCAATTATCACCACCACCCCTCATCTTATGGCAAACTCAACACGCCCCCTCAAAATTGGCACTCCCAAAATGCATTCTAACATTTCTACCTTGACATCCTTAATATAAATGATTGAATAGTGTTAAGTGTTGAAAATGCGGATTTATTTTGTGATTTGGGGGTGAAATTGTAAGAAATTCAAGTTTTAACGCATTATCTAGGATGAGTTTCTGTACTTGTTTTGTTATCTCCCAAAATCACGGGTTTTTTTTTGTGTTTTTAGGTATTCAGGTGCAAAACATGGATTATTCGTGCTTGTTTTGGTGTTTGAACATCCTGGACCTGTCAAGTGCAGATAAATCGAGGCGAGCAGAACAAAAGTGAAATTTTGCATCTGAGCCGCAGCACACTTTTTTGAGTCGTCACGTAAAGGCGACGAAATTGAATTTGAGTTGCAGAACACTTTTCTGCTCTGCGGCATAAATTCGACAAAAACCAAATTGCGTCGAGGCGCAATTATTCCACACCTTGGCGTGATAGGGTTTTTGTCAAAGAAAAATCGCCGGGTACACGCCATAGCGCAATTCATCTGAGCTGCGGCACAATTGAAGTGACTGTAGTGCAAAACCTTGTGCCGCAGCGCAATCGCAATATTTAGAAAAACTCCGCATTTTCAACCCTAATTTGGGCGACCATCATTTACAACTATGCCATTTTGCCTAAAAACTATATAAAGGCAACTTTACTCCGATTTTAAGATGTATTAGGTTTTGGAGAACACTTTTTCAACTTTGAAGGCTTGGGAGAGAGTGATTGATTGTGTAAAGCTAAACCTTGATCATCTTGAATGGATCTTGCATCCAAATGTGTAAGGGTAGGATCAAGGTTTGTTTTATTGTATTTATGAGTAGCTAACTCTCTCCTAGTGTATCCAATGTAATCTAATTAGACTCCTTTATGTTTATTGTTTAATCGAATTTTTAATTGATCCAATGGTATCTTAGTTTCGTTCATTTATGTTTATTGAGTTGATTAATCACTATTACTGCATGATTGCCTTTGATTTACGGTTGACTGGTTGTATGAGTCAAGGTTAGGCTACACGCCACTAGCTAATCTTGAATATCTCTTGATCTTTGATCGTAGTCAATGTTTGATCGTGTTTTATAGTTGATTGATTGACTATATGAGTTGGGGTTAGGCTACACGCCACTAGCTAATCTTAGATTGCTTTGATGAATGATTGGTTTATGTCTACGCGATGCCCTCGAACAGATGTGAGTTGGTTTGTGTTTGTTTTGGTACTTTTATGCATAATGGGTTTTTGTGATTTAGACTAGGCTACTTGCCACTAGCTAGTTTGGGTTATGAAAACACTAGGTTGATTCGGTTGGCCACGAGACGACCTTACCTGGGTAAGTATCGACCTTAAGATTTGGATCGATAAACATCGGTTAGATTAATAATGTAAAGTAGGATAATTATGGTGAAATTGGATACACTAGACCATTTCTCATTGTTGATCACTTGTTTAGATATCGTTTTTATCGTAGTTGTTATTTTAGTATTTTTGTTATTCTTATTTGAATTTTAGATAATTTAGATTTTATTGAATTGTTGGAAATTTTTTTATTATCTCACTTGATTTTATTATTTTAGTTGTTTTTTTACATAGTATTAGATTAATTGATAGCTCAACTCTCTATGGGACCTACCCTTACTTGTGTACTTGCGGAGGAATTAAAGCTATTTTTAACCGAAAAAATAGTGGGGTATTTCACTCTGAGTCCATAATGGTAGAGTTTTAGTAAATAGGAATGTCCTAATTTACTTGCCTTTGATGGAGTGAGAGTCTTAATTCCCATAAGATACATGATCTTGGGTGAATTAGGATAAAGATCAAATAGGAAGTAGATCTCTTAGGGTTTGAGTAGGACTTTGGACTCTTAGTAGGTAACATGGGCCAATGGGCCTGACCCTAGGTGGGCTAATGACGAGGCCCAATCTGGATAACCCAATTTAGGAGAAGTTGGGTTGTTGTCATGAGTCTGGCTCGTGACATGGATCTTGATGTAGGTCCAACTGAAATTGAGCCATGGCCTTGGGCCACAGAGTAGATGTTTCATGCTTGGGCCTATTAAGGCCCAAGTTGATTTTTGGCCCATACAGTTAACCCCCCACTCTTTAAGTTAAGGAGTACTTAGCTTAGAGAGTAGTTAGTCCGAATGGAGGTTATCTAGGTCAAATGAGGACGTCCTAGGCCAAGTGAGAGTACTCTTGGCTAAGTAAAGGTGTACTTTGGCCTAATGAAGGTGTTTCATGTCGAGGGACGATGCGAGGTGCATCTATTGTAGATGTCCCCACTCGGTTAACTGAGCTAAGTGGGAGGATGTGATATGCATCCTTTGTCTATGTCTCCACTCGGTAAGCTCGAGTAGGAGGATGCGAGATGCATCCTTTGTAAATGTCTCCACTCAGTTAGCTGAGCTGAGTGGGAGGATTTTGAGGTACAAACTTACGAACGCGTGTTATGTGTAGGGTTTAATCTTCATCGATTTTGAGCGAGAAGTGAGAAGTTTCATTTTCCAGCGAAAGTCTCGAACATGTAACGTTTGGCTTTCCAGATCGCAACCAGAAGGACATGTGTTGGGCTAGGATCTTGACTTGTTTTGAGCGAGAAGATGAAAGGCTTTGAGTGGGAATATGATAAGTTACGACTTTTGAGGGCTAATAGGCTAGTGCCAAGTGTAACTTCTGACAGGCTGGATACTTAAGAGTAAAATTTGCATCTAGCGGATGTTCATCTTCATTTTTCACTTTTGAGAGAAAACAAGGCTTCAGGAGTAGTGATGCAGAAGAGTTCTCGTGGATTTCTGGTAAAGCTTCTCTCTTTCCTTTCGGTTATAAGGTTCTCTCTTTTCCTTTTGGTTCTTTCTTTCTTGCTTCTTGTTTCATGCCTCATTTTTTGGTT
Organism: Pistacia vera; assembly: GCF_008641045.1. Taxonomy (NCBI): domain Eukaryota; kingdom Viridiplantae; phylum Streptophyta; class Magnoliopsida; order Sapindales; family Anacardiaceae; genus Pistacia; species Pistacia vera. The sequence continues at coordinate 138,303 of NW_022195193.1, read as the reverse complement.
CATTTCGAGAGATCTAGGATAATTCTGTAGAGAAGTTTGAAGACTTTTGGTGGAGTTAGGTTTAGTTTTCCAGAAAAAATCAATCATTTTTTCGAAGTTCTGGGTGTTTGGTGGTTGATTTCATGTGCTTTCATTTGAAAAGGTTGAATCTTTGAGTTCTTGGTGGATTTTTCAGAATTTTGTTTGGGATTTCTATCAATCTTGGAAGGTTTTTGAGTTTTTTGTTGGATTTTGGCGTGTAAGGTGTTTGGAGATTTTGGAGGAAAGAAGATAGACTTAAGTTGTTCAATGTCACCATTCAGCTTGTCTTGGTGTGCTTGGTTGAGTTGAGTGGTGCAAGTTGTGCTTGGGTTAAGTGAGAACTTTAGAAACAATGTGGAACAATAGTTTGAGGGTTATCTTTGGTGACAGTGAGTATAGACCGAGCCGAGTAAGGCTTTTCGAACCGAGTAGAGTAAGTTCAATCTAAGTAGGTGTTTGAAGTTGTCATCATTTGGTCAGTTAGGCCAAGTCGAGTGAGGCTAGTCCTTGTGATCAGGTTGGAGTGTTGGGGAATTTACCCAAGTGACAAGCATCGGTTTGGGCGGGCCAAATCGTATGGAGATGGATAATGGTGATGAGTAGGAGATGCCCTTACCATGCTGATGATGATAGAAGACGATGATGTCCTAGTAAGGATACCAAAAGGTGTGACTGTGGCTGCTACTAAGCCAAGTGAAGCTGAGGCGAGTGGCTCTGAGTCTAGTGGGCAAGGGATGAGTGGGGAAGAGTCTGATGGTGAGCTAGATAGTCTTAGGGATGAGCATTCGAGAAATGGAGGTTCAGGAGATGATCCTTAGACAAGTAGAGGTTCAGGAGATGAGTCGAGCTGGTCGGGTGGTGGCATCCTAACCATTGACTATCTTCCCCTCCTCAAACTAGACGATAAGTGGAGAATAAGGGTGGCATACCACATTCCTAACTTAGTGAAGATTAAGATTCCCAAGAGTTACAAGAGGGTCGACTAGGAGGTACTAGGTTGGGTGAGCATATACGACATGTCCTTTTATGATGGTTGAGGCTGCCTATTCCCCAACTGGTCCGGTAGGCTTTGGACCACTTCATGATTGCACCGACTCAACTCATGCCAAATGGGTGGAGGTTGCTAATGGCCCTAAAACTTTTGTTTATCAAGAACCGAGTGAGGTTTGGGATGCATGAACTCCTCTACTCCTACTATCTAAAGGAGCATGACAAGGACAAGGGGAGGTATGCAATCACCTTGAGACATGATCGAATTCACTTGGTGACATGTCTCAGGTTGAGTGATAAGAAATGGAAAGAGTACTTATTCTTCTTGACGGGTGAGGGGATTTTTGGTGAGAGAAGGTAGGGCGACATACCATCCTCCTAGAAAGCCACAGGTGAGTAATTCATTACTTGTCTTTGTGCTTTAATGACTAAGTCTTATGTTCCATGCCTTTTGTAGACCTTTAATTCAACCGAGTCGGGCAAAGTGATGATAGATTTGACACGACCACAAGGGAGGTTCTCGCCATACCTAAGGAAGAGCATGATTGGAGGTTGGTGTTGGAAGAGGCGAACCTAAGGGGGAGTCATTTGTGGATTGAAGTTAAAGCCATCCAGAGAGGTATCCAATTTTCCCCATTAAAGCGTGTAAGAACAACATGCATGCATGAAGAGTGGTGGAAATGGAGAAGAAAGCATGAAAGGATGGATTCAAGAAACGGTTTTTAAACAAAGCATGGAAATGAGATTATACATACTCCTTTGCTTTGGATTAATGAAGATTAGCCTCAAAAGGATGAGACCTCCACACTTTAACACCACCTTGAGAGGATTAGAGAGTGGTCGTGGCTAGGGAGAGAGAGCTTTTAGTTTGTGTTTGAGTGAACAAGTGAAGAATGAACTAAAATGCAACCTTTTACATTTATATATACTTAGGCAATTTTGCAATTATTTATTTTTCATTTCCAAGCCCAATAAAATCTTATTTTATAAAGGGACCCCACGAATTTATTATGCTACCCTTTGAATAATCAATATTATTCAAAGGCCCATGTAAACTAAACTAGTTTACATCAACAACCCATAAATTTACCCTTTTTACCCTTTAACTATTAAAAGGTTATTTTTGTTCATCTCATTAATCTTAACACTTTAAGATATAATAATTAAATATAATTAATTATTGCTTAACCATTTTAACCCTTAAAATATCACAAAATTTTTTCTATATAACTATTACTATAAAAATCCCGTCATTACCCTCGAAAGGTGCTAGCCCTCTTCGGATAATCATTTCTCTCTCTCATCCTTCTCTAACTTCTCAAGGCTATTGGTGTGACCATGTAGGTCCACCGTGGATTAGCCGTGAGCCGGTTCTGGATGAATCCAAAAACCTGTCCGGAGGCCCAACGACTATGGTAAACATCTAGCAATGTGCCATAGTCCCTAAACCACGATGAAGAAATACTTCATCGAACCCATCTTAGATCATACGTACCATGCAGGTAAAGTCCCTCCATTGAGATATCCTAATCGAGTATGGATTCATGGAACGTCAAAATCCTAAACTCGATCTTCTACCGATCGTCGATCATATGTCTAGAACTCGTCATCACAAACTTGCTTTGTATGACTAATAATAGACTCTGGCCAGAGATTCTTGTTTTCCGACATTTATCGATGTTCGTCTAGGAACTCGACTTGATGGATTCAGTGGTACTTCCGATCCTATATTTCTGAGTCAATGGGTCCCTCTTGACTATCGTTCATTTTCGCATATGAACAACGCATGACCAAATAGGCTTTATTATACGAAACATGATTCTCTCGTACTTATACACCGTATGAACCATACGCATCCATATCGGATCCGACACAATGTCTCAGATCAAGGACTACATCGTGCACCGATATAACCAAACGATAAATCATTGACTACATGCTTTTCCAAGTGATTTGTCATTATTCGGTCACGTTCGAAAAACGTTCACCAACCGTTATCCATACCAATGCCCCAGTGACATGACTATCATCGTCATCCGTGCTTATATCAACTCATGATCCTTTTAGAAGCATCCGATATGCCTACTATGCAATATAGTTGCCCAAATTATATTGCTTCCGTAGGGAACCTTTTCGATAATTCATTTACCGATTAAATGAATCATTTAGACATTCATATACATACTTTATTTTAAATGCATGACTGAATAAAAGAACAATTATTATATATATAATTGAAGAACTCTTTCTTCCATTATTTATGATATATATAGATACAAGACAAATGCTCTGAAATCGCAACATGATGTTTCTAGGCATACACTAATATACCTAACAACTCCCACTTGCACTAAAGCCATTCGATGTTGTATCTCATACCCTATTCTCAAGAATGGTCCAATTGCTTCATGTCATCACCTTAGTCAGTGGATCAGCTACATTTTCTGCTGAAGGATTCTTCAGAATCATAATCTCTCCAGCTCCAACGAATTCTCTCAAAATGTGATACTTCCGCTGAATGTGTTGTGATTTTTGGTGTGCCCTTGTTCCTTTGCCTATGCAATAGCTCCAGTATTGTCACAGAACATGCTTATCGGGTAAGCCTGTTCGAAACCACACCAAGTTTAATTACAAACTTTTGCATCCAAACAGCCTCCTTTGTTGCTTTCGAAGCAGCAATGATTCAGCTTCTGTAGTGGACTCAGCTTGGGTTGTTTGTTTGGAACTTTTCCACTAACAGCACCTCCATTACATATAAAAATGTACCCTGCGTAGACTTTCTATCATCAATATCTGATTAGAAATCAGAATCTGGGTATCCTTGAATGTTTAACTCGGAACATCCATAGCTCAGAACTAGATCCTTAGTTCTTCCTCATATACTTAAGGATCGATTTCACAACTGCCCAATGTTTCTCCCCTAGTTTTGATTGATATCTACTCGTACACTTATACATAAGCTAATCAGGTCTTGTACATAGCATTGCGTACATTAAGCTACCTAGGACAGATGCATAGGCACATTACGCATCCGTGCCGCTCTTCATCGGTCTTTGGACCCATCTCTTTAGAAAGATAAAGACCGTGAGTGAAGGGCAAGAGACCTCTCTTAGAGTTCTCCATGCTAAATCTTTTTAGCATTTTCTCTATGTACAATTTCTGGGATAATCCAGTTACCCTTTTCGTTCTATCTCTATAGACATGAATGCCAAGGACATAGGTCGCTTCTCCTAAGTCTTTTATCGAGAAGGTTTTGTGACAACCAAACCTTAACCTCTGTCATCATGCCTATATCATTTCCCATCAAAAGTATGTCATCTACTATAATATGAGAAACATGATGGCATGATCTTAAACCCATTTGTATACACAGGGCCCATCCGATTCTTGACAAAACCAAACGATTTGATTATGCCGTCAAATCGAATGTTCCAAGCTTTTTGAAGTTTGCTTCATCCATAAATGGATCGATGCAATTTGCATACCTTATGTCTTTCAACAGAGGATACAAAACTATTGGTGTTTCCATATAGATGTTTTCCTCAATAAACCCATTGAGGAAAGCTGTTTTGATATCCATCTGCCAAATTTCATAATCATGGTATGCTGCGATGGCTAGCATTATGTGGATGGATTTAATCATTGCTACAGGCGAGAAGGTTTCCTCATAATCCAATCCTTGTTCTGAGTATAACCTTTCACTACCAATTGAGCTTTGAAGGTCTCTACCTCCCCATTCTTGCCAACTTTTCTCTTGTGGCCCCTTACAACCTATAGGAACTATTCCCTCTGGTGTCCACAAGCGACCATACTTGATTGGCTATCGTTTCCAGCCATTTTCCTGAATCTCTATTTAGTATTGCTTCTTCGTAGCTTCTAGGATCATCACCATGATCATCTACTCCACTAAGTAAGATTCAAAATCTTGCTCATGCAGGAACCCATATCTCTCTGAGGTTTTGTATTCTAGAAGACTTTCGTACTGGAACCATATATCTGATACTGAGGTTCGCTGAATGACGTTCCATCTTTAGCAATCTCGGTTCTTGGCTTTCGAACTCTTCCTTGAGTTCAATATTTCTTCCAACACCGCCTTCCTCCAAGAACTCGTTCTCGAGGAAGTATGCATTTCTACTGATCTAAACTCTTGATCACTTAGAAGTAAAAGTAATATCCTAAACTATCTTTAGGATATCCAATGAACCGACCCTTATCGGATTTAACATCCAACTTATCAGATTTAACCAATTTAACATAACTGGGCAGCCCCAAATCTTCATGTAGTTTCAGACTTGGACGTTTTCCATACCATATCTCATACGGTGTTTTCTGGAATTTTTTTAGACGGACCCTATTAAGGATGTGCACAGTGGTCTGGAGCGTACCCCCACAGTGACATTGGTAAGTCTTTAAAACTTACCATCGATCGTACCATATCTAAATGTATGATTTCTCTTTTCAGACACTCCATTAACTGGGGTGTATAAGGAGGAGTCAATTGTGAGATGATTCCATTTCCTTTAAGAACTCTTAAACCTCTGTACTTAAGTATTCACCCCCACATCTGATCGTATGTATTTAATACTCTTTCCAGTTTAATTTTCTACTTTATTCTTGAATTCTCTGAACTTTTCAAACATTCTGATTTGTATTTCATTAATACAAATAACCCATATCGTGACATATCATCTGTAAGGTAATGAAGTATTCAAATCCTACCCTGGCTAAAGTACTAATGTTCCACACCTTTGTATGTATGAGTTCTAAAAGTTCTTTAGCTCGCTCTCCTTTACTCTTAAAGGGAGACTTGGTCATCTTTCTTTGAGACATGATTCACAGAGAGGTTCAGAACCCAATTTTAGGATCCCACTTTCTCCAAGTTGTACTAATCTTCTTTCTCTTATATGACCCAATCTATTATGCCATAGAATTTTAGATTTGATTCAGGTCGAGTTCTTTATTAGAAATGGTATTGATGGCATAGTCTTCAATTCTAAGACATACAAACCATTGTATTCACAGCTTACCAACAAAACATTTCCAAAATGTATGAACTTCATTTCCATTAAACAGTACATAATAACCGCTTTACACAAAGCAGAAATAGAAATGATGTTTCTAGTGGCTTTTTCAAAGTATAATACTTTAACAAATTCAAAACATGTCTGAAGGTAGTCTTAGTGGCAAGTCCCCATGGCCTCGGCTGCAACTCGTGCCCCATTTGCCTTCCTCAAATGATCTTGCCCTTTGTCACCTCGACTATTCTGAAGTACCTGCAAAGACATACAAACATGAGATGTTGCTGCTGATCTAAATACCGGAATGACTATCTTGAATTAACGCTTAATCATATTCACATATAAGACATTGGTTCGTACCTGCTTTTCCTTTGCCTTCTTTATACTGTTTAGGTATGAGGACAGTTCCTCTTCCAGTGTCCATCTCCTCCATAGTGGAAACATTTTCCTTTTGTATTGGCTTTCTCTGCCTTCGCCGCTGGCTTCTTGAAGCTTTTATTCTGGGTCCAACTTTTCGACCCTCTTTGGTAGCATTTTGCTTTTATTGGCCCTGCTAGTGGAGGCGGCAAAGACATCCTCATGTCCTTTCCCTTTCACTTCTGTTTGTGAAATTCTTTAAGCTCATTAGCAGTTCTGAGAGGTTTCTCTCAATCCTATTGGATTGTAGTTAGTTATAAACTGTTTATAACTTGGAGGAAGGGATTGTAGAATCAAATTCACTTTAAGGCGGTTTGGCATGACCACCCCATATCCATCCAGTCGATCTAATCCATTGATCATTTAAGAGTATGATCAACTGGAGGTCCCCCTTCCCTTAACTTCATGCTAAAGAGGGACGCACACATCATATCAACCACTCTTGGATTTTCGCTATACAACTCTTGTAGAGCTATGAGGATATCATAAGCATTTGAAACCTCTTCATGCTTAGTTGAAGTTCTCTATTCATCGATGCTAGCATGTTTTTTGGCCCTCATGCTATCCTCTCTCCACTTTTCAAGAGCATCAAGCTCAGCTTGTGGAGCATCCGGTCCAATATCAAGTGAAGAGTGCTTCCAAGACATAGGCAATTCTTTCAAAATCTAGAACAATTCTAAGATTCTTAGCCAATCTTTTAGGTTGGGTCCGGTTAACATGTATTATCCATTATCCTTAGGAGAACATTGTTGGCCATTTTTCAATATTTATTACAAAAATGAAATTGCAAAGAAAGTATTTTATTAGTGTCTTGCAATCTTTTAAACCTTTTAATGCATATCAAATTAGCTCCCACTGTTTTATTCGAGTCCTACACTCCCTTAAATAGGATCTGGAAATTTTCGTTGGATTAAATTTCTTAGTGGGGAATCAATTTCTTATTAATTCATTAACCTCATATAATAAAATTCTGGTTAATTAAGTCTAATAAGTAGGAAACTATTTTCCTTTTATATCACTATATAGGTTGATTCATATTCCTTGTCCTACTTCGGATCCCCTCACATAATAGAATTCTTGGTACCCTAGGCTAGTTAAATCCAACCATTGTGCTTTTTTAGGATAGCATTTTCATCATGTCCTCACATAATAGAATTCTTGGTCAAGTGAAATATCCATCCAAGAACAAGATCAACTTAATTCTATGAATAAAGATTATATCCCTCACATATAGAAATCTGGGATATTAAAATTTATATCAAAGATTTAGTTATCCCACAATGGGAGCCTTGGATTTAATAATTTTAAATTGGGGAGATTTAGGTTTAACCTTAGTTAATTCATTTTTAGCATGCCATGTTTAATTAACCATTCATACATATCACATATATGCATATATTAAAGCATGTGGGTTGACCATAGGCTTTTCAAAAACACATCCTAAAGGCAAACTATTTACCCTAATACTATATCTTCGATTGGATCTCATCCGGATGCTCTTCGGTTCCCGTCTAGCCGATTCAATTAAAATTGGATCTTAGGCACGCAGGCCCGATTAAAATAAATAATAAAATTAATTATTACAGCCTTTAATAAAAGAATATTACAAACACTTTTAAATATTTTGAAAACCAAACGGCGCCCATGATCACTCTCTAATCAATATTCATCTCACATAAATAAATATAAACATTCATACCAATATAATAACCAATATTTAAAGGCATGAATATAACAATTATTTAAAGTGTATATATATAGATATTATAATTATGCATGTGGTAATTTATTATAACTTTAGGCCATGCAACAATTACACATTTCATAGGAATCATTACACAAACACTTTTGTCATATTCCACCCAAGATATATTATTTACTATTATCATCATTTCATCTTTCATAAAAGTCATTCATGCATGATAACTGGATATATTACTCCAAGAGTAATCATTCTATGACACAAGTTACTTTAACTAAAGTAATACTTTTTATGACACATGTCTTCTCAAAGACAATCATTCATCTTGCTCATCATTTTTTTGAAACCATTCAAACAACCAATATTATATTTCAAAAATATAATAATTTATGCCATGCAATGATGCATTATAAGATAATTTAATCAAATTAAACACCCTACATTAAAATTACCACCATCATACATACATATATCACAATTCTCATATGAATTAATAATCCATAACTTATGCTAACATCAAATTCCACCACTAAATACTTGCAACATTTGCATACACTTCATGCAAAATATCCTTTAATCAAATTAAAGATAACACATTTATATGTCAAAGCATAAACCTTTTAATCAAGTAATGGAAATGAACTGCATGAACATTTTTCTAAATGAATCATCATGCACATTTCCTAAACATCATTCATCATACATGAATGAAATGACTATCTTATGGCAAAACTAGTCATGCCGAAAATGACATATATGCATGCTGTAGTTCTCAACACATCTCATGCAATATCATCATCCAAACATGCTTTACATCATATTCTAACATACCCAAACATATTAGCAAGAAGAAAAAACATGTTTTCCCAAAACAAAGAGATGGCCGAGACATACACATGCATCAAACAGCTTATTACATCAAACAACTTATTCAATACAGCATGCTCATTATAACCATTATCATCATTCAAAACATATAAATGAGAGAGAAAAATGAACAGCTCCTCTGTCTATGATAGCCGAGACATGCATGTAAAGTCTACATGAAAAAATCATTTTTGAACCATATCACTAACATGCAAACTCAACCAAATTTGATGAACATATGAACACATGGAAAATGTCATTTTAGCTTATAAATTCGACATGCAAGGAGCTTTTAGCTCTGATACCATTTGAAAGACCAGCATGCATGCGGAAGAGTGGTGGAATGGAGAAGAAAGCATGAAAGGATGGATTAAAAAAAAAAAAAAAAAAACTTTTTTCATACAAAGCTTGGATATGAGATTATACCTACTCCTTTGCTTTGGATTGATGAAGATTAGCTTCAAAAGGATGAAACCTCCACACTTTAACACCACCTTGAGAGGATTAGAGAGTGGCCTTGGCTAGGGAGAGAGAGCTTTTAGTTTGTGTTTGAGTGAACAAGTGAATAATGAACAAAAATGCAACCTTTTGCACTTATATATACTTGGGCTATTTTGCAATTATTTATTTTTCACTTCCAAGCCCAATAAAATCTTATTTTATAAAGGGACCCCACGAATTTAATATGCTACCCTTTGAATAATCAATATTATTCAAGGGCCCATGTAAACTAAACTAGTTTACATTAACAACCCATAAATTTACCCTTTTTACCCTTTAACTATTAAAAGGTTATTTTTGTTCATCTCATTAATCTTAACACTTTAAGATATAATAATTAAATATAATTAATTATTGCTTGACCATTTTAACCCTTAAAATGTCACAAAATTTTTTCTATGTAACTATTACTATGGAAATCCCGTCATTACCCTCGGAAGGTGCTAGCCCTCTTTAGATAATCATTTCTCTCTCTCATCCTTCTCTAACTTCTCAAGGCTATTGGTGTGACCATGTAGGTCCACCGTGGATTAGCCGTGAGCTGGTGCTGGATGAATCCGAAATCCTGTCCGGAGGCCCAACGACTATGGTAAACATCTAGCAATGTGTCATAGTCCCTAAACCACGATGAAGAAATACTTCATCGAACCCATTTCAGATCATATGTACCATGCAGGTAAAGTCCCTCCATTGAGATATCCTGATCGAGCATGGATTCATGGAATGTCAAAATCCTAAACTCGATCTTCTACCGAATCGTCGATCAATATGTCTGTAACTCGTCATCACAAACTTGCTTTTGTATGACTAATAATATACTCTGGCCAGAGATTCTGATTTTCGACATTTATCGACGTTCATCTAGGAACTCGAATCTGGATGGAGTCAGCGGTACTCCCGATCCTATATTTCTGAGTCAATGGATCCTTTCTTGACCATCGTTCGTTTCCACATATGAACAACGCATGATCAAATAGGCTTTATTATACAAAACATGATTAGTCTCGTACTTATACACCATAGAACCATACGCATCCGTATCAGATCCAACTACAATGTCTCAGGTCAAAGGACTGCATCGTGCACTGATATGACCAAACGATAAATCATTGACTACATGCTTTTCCAAGTGATTTGTCGTTATTCGGTCACGTTCGAAAAACAATTCACCAACTGCTAATCCATACCAATGCCCCAGTGACATGACTATCATCGTCATCCGTACTTATATCAACTCATTATATCTTTCGGAAGCATTCGATATGCCTATTGTGTAATATAGTTGCCCAAATTATATTGCTTCCGTAAGGAACCTTTTTCGATAATTCATTTACCGATTAAATGAATCATTTAGACAATTCATATACATACTTTATTTTAAATGTATGACTAAATAAAGGAAGCATTTATATATATGAATTGAAGAACTTTTTCTTCTATTATTTGTGATATATAGATACAAGACAAAATGCTCTGAAACTGACAACACGAATGGTTTCTAGGGCATACACTAATATACACTAACAAACTGGTGTTCACCTTGGATACATATGTATCCTCTTCTCCTGCGCCACTATGGACTTCCTTAGATACAGACTGCTCGTGAATGCCTGCACAACAAAACATTGTCATCAGTACAATTGTGATTAACAAAATAAAATAAAACTCCTGCCCTACCTGAAAAGCGTGGGATACCCCCCAATTAGCGGCCGCGACCCCCCCCCCCCCCCCCCCCCCCGTTCAGGGATTTCTTCGCCTCCCCCATGGCTCGAACCCATACCCAAGGGGCCAAAGGCAAATGGGAAACAACAGGAGCAACATAACCCGAGGAACACCAAAAAGCGACCCACATGACTAAAGCCATTTCGTCTATTGGCCTATACAAATCGACATTTGAGTCCAATTTCCCTTCCCCACTTCCTCCCCCTTCCTCCATTTTTACATCCCCGCTTCCTTCNACAAATCGACATTTGAGTCCAATTTCCCTTCCCCACTTCCTCCCCCTTCCTCCATTTTTACATCCCCGCTTCCTTCGCCTCCCCCCCCCCCCCCCCCCCTTATCTAGTTCAAACGGGTCTCGTCTGCCGGGAACAGGAAGGAGTCAGCCAATTTTCTCATAGAAGCTGCGTCAGAGTAGTCGACGCGGAAGCCGAAATATGGAAGGTGATCATCTCAGTCTCTTCATCCAAGATCGCTGTCTGGGATGACCCTGCTCCGGCAGTGGGTTGATGGGTAGGCAGTGTCACCACTACATCCTCCGCTCTCATATCCTCTTTGGCCGAGGATTCCCTCCTCCTTTTCTCCTGACACCGAGCGATGGACTCACTCGCACTGGGGACAGTCAGCTTCTTCATCAGTGTCTCTGCAAGTGCAAACTCTCCAACGATTAGTGGGTTCAGCCTGAACTCACTATAAATGGTATGATTGTTGTACCGAGTCAGAAGCACATCCCAAGTCTGCTTCAACGAAGGGAAAGGAATACCTCGCTGAATCACCTCTACTCCGGCCCAGAGATGGCTGGTCCTGAGGTTGGCCTCTGCCAATACTACTCGTCAATCCCTCTACGCCTTCGAAATGGCTAGAACCTTTTGGGTCTGCACGTCCAAACCGTCTCTGCTCTGCCCAGCCCGATTGTACTCAAGCTCTGCAAGCAAAAAACACAATAAGATTTAGTAATCAAAGTGCAAAAAAAGACAGAGGTTCTCACCAGTGGCTCACCAACTACTCAGGATATCGCCCTGGCCTCTCTCCCAAAAGACAGCCTGACCCCGCACAAAGAAGTACCGATCCTTCCAGTTCTTGTCACTGGACTGGAGGTTGATCACCAGATGAGACCGATCATGCCTGAGGTTGATCAGATATTGACCCTTCTATTTATCGTTCTCCTTTAGAAAATACGAGTACAACAGCTTGTGCAGCCCAAACATCACCTGGTTCCGCACACAAAAGTCTTCCAACGCCATAAGCAACCTCCAACCGTTCGGCATGATCTGCGATGGGGCAATCATAAATGATTCAACACCTCTCAGACAAGGTGAGGAATAGGCAACCTCAGCCCATCGTGAAACCACTTCTCATAAACACTAACACAGTCTTTTGCCTCCCAATCAACCCGCTTGTATGACCGTGGTGACCGGATCTCAACAGAACCCGGAATGTGATACATAGTCCGGATTCGCCACACGTCGCTATCCTTAAGCACGAGCGGATAGTCCCTGGCCAAGATCGCACTACCCTGTTGGCTTGGCTCCTCCTCAGAGCTGTTACTGGACGAGGGTGAACTACCAACACCTTTGGAGTTTTCCCACTTTCCCTATGCCTGCCCGAACCACTCAGACTAGCAGCACTCGTCCCGAGGGCAACTACACTAACACCGGTCGGTACACCCATCGGAACGCCCCCCCTAGGCATCATCACTATGGTGGGAGCACGTTCATAATTGTTCCCAACATCCGCCCTAGCCCCGCTCAATCCACCCGACTTTGAGTCTGACATGCGAACCTATTCATCCAACCCGACCGATTGATTCAATCCTAAGATCAAACTCCAAAAACCTAAGTGTCGAGACACCACTCGCCTTGCGCTACCGACCGAACGACGATGCAAGAACACCTCCAAACTATTGCTCGCCCCCTAATGCCTGATGACCTACCCTCGTTAACACAACTTGTCAACCTTCACCACCCAAGCTAAAACTCAGGTCGATCCTCCCAACCGACCGACCGAGCAAGCCCTATACCCAGCACAGACTTGACCCGTTCACCCCGAGCGACTAACCTATGAATGAGCCCACTCGCCTCGAAACACCGATCGACCCTTTCAGATAGGATGACCCCTCGATACTCAATCAGATGGACCGGACAACCAACCTAAGCCACTTAAAACTTCCTTACAACCTTGTTCTAGCCTGCCACTCGATTCGGTCAGGCAGACCGACCGAGCCAATATGCTACGTAATCTGATGTCTTCCCTATCCTGTCCAAAAAAACCCGAAAAACACCAAAAATCGGGCAACTCGCTGGAAATCCACCAGAAATCCCAGAATCCACACCTTTTCTAAAAAATCAAAACTCCAGTACATGAGATCCCTCAAACTTCACGAAATCAAACCAAATCTCCTAGAAACTCAACACAAACGAAGCAGAAAAAGCAAAACAAACCAAATCTTCCAAAAAACACAACTCAACCTCTTCAGAAAACAACGCACAAACACAAAGAAAACAGAAGAAGCAAAGGAGGAAAAAAATTTTACTGTGAAAATGGCCCAATCTCGAAATCTCCTTCGAAGTAGTGACAAAAACCCAAGTTTCAGAGAAAAGGAAAAACGCGAAGGGAAGAAAAACGGCTAGATGAAACGAACAGTCGCGAGCCAGACATTTATCAGCAAAAGCTGTCAAGTGACACGTGTCACCACACGATTGGGCATTGAAAGTCACGAGTGTTTTAATTTTCCTGCCCAAGTTCAGAGGGCATCCCAGCCGTACACATGTCAAATTCATGCCAGCTATACTCAATCCCCGAGATGTAACCATTCATTCGAGTTGCCCTACCAACTGGGATTGACATTACCGTGCCTAGCCACCTAGCTCTGGTTAACCAGGATCACACCAAACATCGGTTAAGCATAAGCTTCACCACTTGGTCACCTCTACCGGATGAACGACTATGCTGGATAGTTCGCTCAGACTTGACCAATCCCCAAAGCACTATAACCAAGTAGGGACTAATGTAACCCACTCGGCTGGCGGCACCAGCTAAACGCACCTTCATGACTCATTCAATCACCCATTTGGCCACACCGAACGAACGGACCTTTAGCAGATCAATCTCCATTTCTGTATCTGGTCACACCTCGAGCCATTGAGTGTGCACTGGACTATTCGCCCATTCGGCCCCAAACACCGATCGACTGGATCCCACTGGACTGATCAAGCCCCCCGACTCGGATAAGGGCACTGAGCACAACCACGAGTTGCCCCCGTCCGACCGAACAATTATACCGAAGAACCGACCCAACTACGGCCTCAGCCATGCGACTAATCGGTCGACCACAAAGGCCGACCTAATGCCCCTCAGGCGATGCCTACTCTCAAAGTTAAGCACTCCTTAACTCAGAGAGTGGGGGGCAAATTGTTAGAGCCAAAAATCGTCCTTGGCCCAAATAGGGAAACGAGACTGACAATGAGGAAAAGACCAGGCCCAATCCCGATGAGGCCCAATCTAAAACTCACCAGATTAGGCCCATTTGATACGAGGTACAGTCGGCCCAAATGTCCGGACACAAGTCTCCTAGTCCCAGTTCACTTCCTGAATCTATGAACGAATTCAGAGCCCACGGTCATCTACAGATCACATTCCTATTCGAACACCGGTAAAGTAGCCCAATACAACCCCAACTCCTCCAAGGTCCGTGTCAGAGTCATACTTGGACTCCCTTTCACGCAAGGATAAGCGGATCAAAGGATATATCCCTGAAGGAAACGGATTACGGGAACTCCCAATTCCACGAGGAGTGGGAGACCAGACGATCACTATTTAAACAGAGGTCATCCTTCTCACAAGGCATATTACACTATACCTACAGACCTCGGAGTTCTAGCTAGAGAACTTCACACCACAGCCGTAGTCATAGTCCCCGACTAGACTTCTGGTAACCTTTCTACTCCCTAGCCCTCACTAAATCAGCATTTCAGCCTTGCTGACTTGAGCGTCGGAGTGCCTACGGCAAACACAACCCTGGTGTTTTCCGTCGCTTCACGTTTATTTCTCTACGTGTGCAGGTACAACTGATCGCTAGTGACCTCAACCTCACGGGATCACACCCCTCTTTCCGTATAGGTAGATTTTTACGTCTACAAAGACCAATATACAAAAAGAATCAAATTGTATGATATGGTTTGATAGTTAATTATATAATAAATCAATATGTTTATACATATTTGGAATGCATGTTTTCCTCTAATCTATTTCAACAATTTAATATAATTTGTGATTCTTTTTTGTTTAGTGGATCTCTATCATCTATATCTTTTCATTAAATTAAGATAGTCAACTAGTGAATCCCGTTTATCAATTTAAGAATTAGAATCTTCTAACTTTTCCATTATACAATTTCGTCCCAAACACCAGACACCTGCCAATAGAGATAGATATTAATTTGGGAAACTGATAAATAATTCGATTAGCAATTTATTTATTCAGGGATTTGATTTGGTTAAAGCTAATTAATTAATCTTTTACCTTGTCTATTACTCTATTTTATATTTAATTTTATAACTATCGTGAGTACGAATAGACACAGATCGTGTAATTATTCATATACCAAATTAATAGAATTAAATATTTCACATCCTCAATACCAATAATTAACCTAAATAATAAATAAATAAATAATATTTCCTGTAACAAACGTTGATGTCAAAAGGATAAAATTGCTTTTGGATAACATAGTGGTTCGATAGGGACTCTTGATTATATTACTTAAGAGATTCTGAGTTCGAGTCCCTCCTAAATTACTAATAAAAGTAGCTATTGAAGCTCTCCCAAAAGATTAATTGAGGCGCGCTTAAGTTAACCCAGACACCCCGTTCATATAAAAAAAAAAAAAAAAATTGTCAAAATGATACACTTTCTCCATGATTGAAAAGTTGCATAACCAACGTCGGATATAAAACCAATAGCTGATGGAATCAAACAACAATTATTTCTTGGCATTACATAATCAAACCAAACTTTCGCGGAAAATTATTTCATTATGCATCAAATTCAGATTAAACAAAATGATGAATTCAGCTTATCATATTGGTAACAGCAAATCCAATGTCACTATAAATCGTCACATAATTATTTCTAGTCCTAATCGAATCCACATCATGAGATTGAAACCCTCCAGATTTCAGCTTCTCTCCACAATAATATGCACCATCAGAAGCAAATTTTGCGTCATAATTTGCCGTCAAAGGATCATCATCCACTTCGTTCAAAGCACTTCTGAATGACAAAAGCACAACGCTTTGATACTGCAAAACGCAGTACTCGAGGGCCGATTTCAATCCGGGCGAAGAGCCTTCATTCTTCGCCATCTCGTCGATGTACTTTTCGCTGCTTGTGGAATTAGATACAGCCAACTTTAGCGCGATCTTCGCCAGGGCTTTTGCGTCCGTCGCGGACGAGGATTTTGGGTCCAACGCGAGAGCGGCTACACAGTCGTTGTAACTACAAAGGGTGGTTGTTTTGCAAACCTTATTGACTAAACTGGATGGAGCGTCGTTGTTCGTTGCCGGGAGGGCGGTGGCCGGCGAAGGGGAGTGAAGAAGTAAGAAGAAAGAAATGGATAATAGTTGTGTTATGATGGTCAATGGAGGAGAATTGCGATGGGAAGCCATTGAAGTTTTTAGGAATGGAAATGAAGAATTGAATTTTTGGGTGCATGCATGGTTAATTGTAGCTGTTGCTTGAGTTTAAAGGGGTAAGGGATTTTTTATTTTAAAGGGGAGAATCAGTGGCTGAAAAAAGAAATATACAAGTAATAAAGTTTTGGGTTGTATTTGGAAGGTTTCAAGAACATGCTATGTAATGTTATTATGAATTAATAACGAAGGACCATAATTTTCCTATTTTTAATTACAAAATATCTTCTTATAATCTAGATAAACATCAATGTATTGATAATTACATATTAAAAATATGACAAACAGATAACTTTCAACTATTAATAAATTAAAATGTATTGAGCCCTTGGATTGGGTCCTATATTCTTTTATGAAAGTCAATCCAAAGGATAAACTAAACACAAAAAATTTTAAGAAAGTCTTTTTGCCTCTCGGGCAAAATGGCAAAGAGATGAGGAACATGTTAAATGAATTCTTGAATTTAATAAGCCCATATCTTTTAAAAGAATAGTCTGGCAATATGCAAGGTGAACTACATAGAGATAATTACTTTTGGGTGATCGAGTGATTCGATGAGACTCTTAGGTGTATTACTCAAAAGATCTTGAATTCGAATCACTCCTCAATTGCTAATAGAGATAGCCACTGAAACTCATACCCAATCTATAATTCCAAGATCTCGAGTTTCTCATCGATTGCTAATAGGGATAGCCACTGAAGCTCTTATGCGACCGATAGATCCAGAGTCATAAAAGATTAGTTAAAGTGCGGATAAGCTAGCTTGGACACCCCCGATCATAAAAAATAAAAATAAAAGAACTACATATAGATTGCAACTCCCATAACCTAAAAAAAAAAGTTCATAGAGATTGCAACTCCCATAACCTCTTAGCCATTGTGGGAAGGACCATTGTTATCTCTACTGCGAATGTCTTTATACATTTTTTTTAATGATTACGACGTTGGGAAATCTTTAGTACATTTTCACCAATATCTAAATCATCTTCTTTGACGGAAGTTCGGAAGTTGTTCTTCAAAGCAGGGTTGAAGCCAGAATGTAATACTCAATCTATGACAGGGACAGAAAGTAATTAGGAAGTTACAATTATAGGGGTTAAAGTGCTAACATTCAAAAACTAAGGGTGGCAAGGAAAATCAAATTAACTGGGGATATATTGATATTTTTCTATATGAATTTTAAAAATAAAAAAAAATTGTGGGACTAGGGTAAACGTAACTCCTCCCGCTTTTAAAGTTTTATATAATGAGTTTGTATATATAATATTATTTTAATGTTTTTTCTTCAATGTTAATAGCCCGTTATTCATATTATAAATACATACAACTTGAAAGTTTTATATAATGAGTTTGCTTACATAACATTACTCTAATGTTTTTTTTCAATGTTAATAGCCAGTTATTCGTATATAAACAAGCCGCGATAAGGAATCAAAGGAACAAAAACTTCCTGGTAATATAAATTACTAAACTTTGAAAGACAAAGACAAATATTCTATTATGCATCAACAACTTAAACATATTAATAATCAACTAGGCTTATCATATTATTAATAGTGAATCAATTTATCATGTTTACTTTGCAAGGATGATTTGTCATTTATTCAATGGTTCTTGGGAATGAAATAGGTGACTGTATATTTAGCTATTAAATCACTAAAATACCCTTTTGCATCTTAAGTGGATAATGATGTCCGTGCGTCTTTTTTTTTTTTTTTTTTTAAATCGAATTTCTGTTTACTAGTGTCAATAAACACTAAATGATGAAAATTTACAATTTTCAATAGACGATATTATATATGAATTTTTTTTCTTCTAAATAATTAAGGTGATCCAAATTAAAAAAGAAAAATGCTAATATTAGAGAATATTCCGATCAGAATAAATACCCACCCGACATAATGGCAACACATCAAGTATTATTATATCGGTTGATCTGTAAGATATGTTAAACATCATATTGGTATTAATATCTACCAATAAATTTCACATTCAAATTTCATGATGTACTGTTCAATATATGACGAGTCTCATACATAACTGCTATGTACATGCATTTGATATATTATTATTAGTTATTTTTGTTCTTTAATTTTAGCATCAATCTTGCAAAATAGCAACCAATATTAATAAATCAATCAATCATATATTCATATGAATCACTTAAACACATATGCATCAATAATAAATCAATCATTAGGCTTTACATTCAAAACCTAAAAAGAAATTAAACAAGAACAGCAAACTATCTTGGCTTATTTTACCCTTCACAAAAATATATAAATAAACAAATTGATGAAGATAATGAAAAGGTTTATTCATTAGACTGATCATTAGGAGGAGATTCTTGCGCAATAATCTCTGTAATCGCCATTGAAATCCTATAAAAGGATGTCAACTATTGGTTCAAACCAATATTTCTGGAACTTTAATCCTAGCAGAAGCCATTGCTTTTTCACAGTTCTCATATTCAGCTCCCGCCAGGGCTGCATCATAGCTAGCTGTCTGAGGATCTTTGAGTTCTTGGGACAAAACTTTGAACTCTGCAACCGCCACGTTATATTCATCCAAGCAACCTTGAACAACTTTCTTCAATTCAAGTTGATCTTGTACGTTCCTTAACAAAACCCTAATTTGTTTGCGACAATCACCGTGTCGATCTGGCAGGTAGCCACATAGTGGCTTGTAGGTTCAATTGAACCCATTGAATTTTTCAAAAATTTTAAAATAGTATTAATAGTTTATAGATTTTACAATTTTAACCTCACTTAATTTTATGTTAACCCCACAAAATAAATTATTAATTAAAACTTTTTAAACTTTTCTTTTTTCTTTATTTCCTCTATTTTGCTCTCATATTATATTTTTCTTTTGGTTGGATACTCAAGAAAGGCTACTCCTTTGGATTACAAGATAAGATGATACTAATTTTATTTTTATTTTTTTTACTTAAAATTAATTCTTTTCTTTTAGTTTTCTTAATTGATGAAAGCACATGAGTTATGAGTTTTTATTGAGTTTAATAAATAAGTTTGAAATGATTCATAGATTTTGATGTGGGTTTTGATTTAATCTTGTTTATGTTGAGGTATAGGTTAATTAATTATTGTTTTAAGTTGGGTTTGATAAATTGTGGTTAGTTATTGAGTTAATTTTGAATATGGTTTAAAGAATTGATGAAACCTTAAATTGTAGAAATTTGGGGATTTGGTTTAATTTCGATATATTGGTTACTTGCTTGATATTTAGAGTTAGATTTGATGAGTTTTCATGGGTTTATGAGTTGAATTTTATTGGGTTAGTGGAAATTGTTTGAAAAACCTAAATTATGAGTTGAATTTTGATAAATTTGTGTTATTTTTTTAATTGTAATAATAAATTATATTTCTGATAATAAAAATTCTTTTATTTTTTTTAATTATGGACAAGTTTTTTATCAAAAGAAAGTTTTCTAATGAGGAACCATCAATTGAATAAAACATAAGGTGTCACGATAGTGTTCACAATGAATCTATCGAATCTAGTTCAAGACAAACATATGTTAAGCTTAACTTGAGTAGTCTTCCTATAGATCCTGGATTGAGGATTAAAATTTTAGAATATCATCATAATGATAGAGACAAAGTGAGAAAGACATACTTGCAAAAAGGACATTACCAACCATACAATCATAATTTTAAAAAGCGAGCAATTGAGAATTTAATGCGTCGTTTTAATCCCATTTGGTTTAGAGAATATGCAAATTGGTTGGAGTATAGTGTAGAAAAGGAAGGTGTTTTTGTTTGTGTTGTTATCGTTTTAGATATGAAATTAGCATTGATGTTACCTGTTATAACTGCAAGTGTTGAAAGAGCATTTTCAGCGATGAAGATTGTGAAAAATTGACTACAGGATCGAATGAGAGATCAATTGATAAATGATTGTCTTATTACATATATTGAAATAGAGATATTTGATGGAATTATAAATGAAGCAATTATGCAGCGTTTTCAGAATATGAAGAATCGTCGAGGACAATTATAGAATTGATAATTTGGTATATATAACTTTTACAAGTACATTTTTTATGCTTATTATTTCAGTATATATTTTATTGTAAATTTATCAACTTTGATATTTTGAACTCACTAACTCAGAATCCTGGCTACGTCCCTGGTGTACGTCGATCATCGCCAGTTGAAGAACAGCGGTCGTGAGAGCCAAAGAGTTTGATTGTGAAGCACTTTGGGGATATGATTGAAGAACGTTAATGCAAAATTCATAGTCGTTTGTTTTGTTAAAAATGTTGCTCAGCAAATTAGGGTTTGATTCTGCTCGCGTTGATGGAGCAGAGAGGAGAAAGAGGAAGAAGAAGAGTGTAATAAACATTCTCAAATGATTAAGAGAAACCATTAATAATTGTCGCAAATTAATGAAATTAAAATGCTGATGATTAATTGTTGAGTTTAATTAGAGGTGGGCGCTCTCTTGTTTGTTCTTACATACAGCGAAAGAAGCTAGGTAGGGCGTTTCTGTTGAGTATCCAGCTAACTTGAACTGATAATGTTAATTAATAATTATTAGTGATACTAATTTGTTTTAATAACTAATTAAAAATTCTATTCCCCACCACAAATGACATAAATGGTAGTGATGTTTAGGGTTGTTTAAGGTAGTGATAAAAGATATAATTTTTTTTTTTTTTTTTTTGGGATAACCAGGTGTTCGGGCCAGCTTGCACGTATCTCAATTAATCCGTAAGACTCATTGAACACCCTACAAACCTAATGTTTCAAGTAAGTCACAAATGTGATAGATGACTCAAGGTTATTTAAACTCAGGAAGTAAACAAAATGAGCAAACCTTCGTGACCATGACGTCAACCCCTTGGGGTTAAAAAGATTTAATTTTCCACTTGTCTCTAACAAAATTGCTAAATTATAAGTTTCTAATGAGTAATTAATTAGTTAAAGTGAAATATAGTTAGAGAATGAATTTAATTAGAATATATGGATACTGCACACATAACATAAGATAGAAGATGCTTAATTTAGAATACCAAAACATAATTAATTAGAAAAGACCAATATAAAAAAAGAATCAAATTGTATGATATGGTTTGATAGTTAATTATATAATAAATCAATATGTTTATACATATTTGGAATGCATGTTTTCCTCTAATCTATTTCAACAATTTAATATAATTTGTGATTCTTTTTTATTTAGTGGATCTCTATCATCTATATCTTTTCATTAAATTAAGACAGTCAACTAGTGAATCCCGTTTATCAATTTAAGTATTAGAATCTTCTAACTTTTCCATTATACAATTTCGTCCCAAACACCAGACACCTGCCAATAGAGATAGATATTAATTTGGGAAATTGATAAATAATTCGATTAGCAATTTATGTATTCAGGGATTTGATTTGGTTAAAGCTAATTAATTAATCTTTTGCCTTGTCTATTACTCTATTTTATTTTTAATTTTATAACTATCGTGAATACGAATAGACACAGATCGTGTCATTATTCATATACCAAATTAATAGAATTAAATATTTCACATCCTCAATACCAATAATTAACCTCAATAATAAATAAATAAATAAATATTTCCTGTAAAAAACGTTGATGTCAAAAGGATAAAATTGCTTCTGGATGATATAGTGGTTCGATAGGGACTCTTAATTATATTACTTAAGAGGTTCTGAGTTCGAATCTCTCCTAAATTACTAATAAAAGTAACTATTGAAGCTCTCCCAAGGGATTAATTAAGGCGCGCTTAAATTAACCCGGACACCCCGTTCATATAAAAAAAAAAAAAAAATTTGTCAAAATGATACACTTTCTCCATGATTGAATAGTTGTATAACCAAAATCGGATAGAAAACCAATAGCTGATGGAATCAAACAGCAATTATTTCTTGGCATTACATAATCAAACCAAACTTTCCGGGAAAATTATTTCATTATGCATCAAATTCAGATTAAACAAAATGATGAATTCAGCTTATCATATTGGTAACAGCAAATCCAATGTCACTATAAATCGTCACATAATTATTTCTAGTCCTAATCGAATCCACATCATGAGATTGAAACCCTCCAGATTTCAGCTTCTCTCCACAATAATATGCACCATCAGAAGCAAATTTTGCGTCATAATTTGCCGTCAAAGGATCATCATCCACTTCGTTCAAAGCACTTCTGAATGACAAAAGCACAACGCTTTGATACTGCAAAACGCAGTACTCGAGGGCCGATTTCAATCCAGGCGAAGAGCCTTCATTCTTCGCCATTTCGTCGATGTACTTTTCGCTGCTTGTGGAATTAGATACAGCCAACTTTAGCGCGATCTTCGCCAGGGCTTTTGCGTCCGTCGCGGACGAGGATTTTGGGTCCAACGCGAGAGCGGCTACACAGTCGTTGTAACTACAAAGGGTAGTTTTTTGGCAAACCTTATTGACTAAGCTGGATGGAGCGTCGTTGTTCGTTGCCGGGACGGCGGTGGCAGGCGAAGGTGAGTGAAGAAGTAAGAAGAAAGAAATGGATAATAGTTGTGTTATGATAGTCAATGGAGGAGAATTGCGATGGGAAGCCATTGAAGTTTTTAGGAATGGAAATGAAGAATTGAATTTTTGGGTGCATGCATGGTTAATTTTAGCTGTTGCTTGAGTTTAAAGGGGTAAGGGATTTTTTATTTTAATGAGGAGAATCAGTGGTTGAAAAAAGAATATACAAGTAATAAAGTTTTGGGTTGTATTTGGAAGGTTTCAAGAACATGCTATTAATGTTATTATGAATTAATAACAAAGGACCATAATTTGCCAATTTTTAATTAGAAAATATATTCTTGTAATCTAGATAAACATTTATGTATCGATGATTGCATATTGAAAATGTGACAAATAAATAACTTTCAACTAAAAATAAATTAAAAGGCAATACTATACTTACCATTCAATTTCACAAATTTTTTCTCACAAGTCCAACGAGACAGTTCACGATTGGTTTCTGATGAATTTTCTTGTCTGACTAATAATGAGCTAACCAATCACGAGCTTTCATGTCAAGATTGTGAGAAAAAATTTGTGAAATTGGATTGTAAGCCGATCTTTATTCTAAATTAAAATGTGTTGAGCCCTTGGATTGGGTACAATATTCTTTTATGAAAGTCGATCCAAAGGCTAAAGTACTAAACACAAAAAATGAAAAAAAAATAAGAAAGTCTTTTCCCTCTTGGGCAAAATGACAAAGAGATCAGAACCTGTTCAATGAAATCTTGAATTTAATAAGCCCACATCTTTTTAAAAAATAGTACGGTAATATGCCAGGTGAACAATTATCACTAAATGATCTGGTGGTAAAAAAGCAAAATAGAATTTAACATGGTCTCCCAAGTTGAGTCTCTACAAAAATCAGACTTAACTTAGTCTCCTAAGTTCGAGTTCTCATGGCCCCTAATAAGGGTAAGGAGTGGTCACTGGAGCTCTTATCGATCAATAGTTCCAAAAAAAAAAAAAAAAAATGAGCTACTACAGATGTCTTTATATGTTTTTTTTAATAATTACAACTCTACGAAATCTTCAGTACATTTTCACCAATATCTGAATCATCTTCTTTGATAGAAGTCCAGAAGTTGTTCTTCAAAGTAAGGGTAGAGCCAGAATGTAATACTCAATGAATGACAGGGCCAGAAAGTAATTAGGAAGTTACAATTACAGGTGTTAAAGTGTTACATTCAAAAACTAAGGGTGGCTAGAATTCAAATTAAATTAACAAGGAATAAATTGATATTCTTCTATATTAATTTTAAAAAAAAAAAATGTGGGACTAGGTTAAATGTAGCTCCTACCAGCTTTGAAAGATTTATATAATGAGTTTGTATATATAANCTAAATCATCTTCTTTGATAGAAGTCCAGAAGTTGTTCTTCAAAGTAAGGGCAGAGCCAGAATGTAATACTCAATGAATGACAGGGCCAGAAAGTAATTAGGAAGTTACAATTACGGGTGTTAAAGTGTTACATTCAAACACTAAGGGTGGCTAGAATTAACATTAAATTAACAAGGAATAAATTGATATTTTTCTATATGAATTTATAAAAAAAAAAAAAAATTGTGGGACTAGGTTAAATGTAGCTCCTACCAGCTTTGAAAGATTTATATAATGACTTTGTATATATAATATTACTCTAATGTTTTTCTTTAACGTTAATAGGCAACTATTCATATTATAGATATTGACAACTTGAAAGTTTTATATAATGGGTTTGTATACATAAAATTACTCTAATGTTTTTCTTCAACATTAATAGCCAGTTATTCGTATATAAACAAGTCGTGACAAGGAATCGAGGAACAAAACTTCCTAGTAATATAAATTACTAAACTTTCAAAAACAAATATTCTATTATGCACCAACACCTTAAACATATTAATAATAAACTAGGCTTATCATATTAGTAACAATAAAGATACGTTGACAAACCCTTCTCACTAACTTTCTCTTACAAATACGACGTGTCAGCTCGCAATTGATCAGGTGAGACTTATTTTGGGCAGGCAAGGCTTATTGTCAGCTGGTCAATTATGAGTTGTCACGTCACATTTATGAGAGAAAGTTAGGAATAAGAGTTTGTGAGTGCACAAATACGACGTGTCAGCTCACAATTGATCAGGTGAGACCCATTGTTGGGCAGGCAAAGCTTATTGTCAGCTGACCAATTATGAGTTGTCACGTCGCGTTTGTGAGAGAAAGTTAGGAATACCCTATGGGTGCATTTGGTTCAGGGAATGTTGTATTACTGGGAATGTTATATTAATGGAAAGTTAGATTACCTTGAAGATTACTGGGAATGTTTAGGGAAATGTGTGTAGTTAGGTTGGAATAAATTGGTGGGTATGTTAGATTAATACGTTTGGTTGGGAGGATAAATGGCTGGATATGTTATAAAGATTACTAAATTTCCCTCCTTTTTAAATATGAATATAATATTATTTATATTATTATTTTTTGAATAGTTTCTTTTAACCCCCTATCTTTGAGATATTACAAAAACACTTCAGCAACCAAAAAAAGTTTAAAACTTAACAAAAACACCCCCACCCACTCCAAGCCACTGCCGGTCGCTTGCCACCATTGCCAATGGCGTCAAAAGTGACCGTAACGGCACACTATCAATTGGATCTGACAGACCGTGCTCTAATATGGCATGGATCTAACCGAAAATGGTCAGATATCTGGTCGTTAACGGTTTGGTTGTTAACAGCTAAATATCTGGTCGTTAACGGCCAAAAGTTGTAGATCTGGTCAGAAATGGCCAAAATAGATCTGGTCATTTTCGATTAGATCTACGGTCATATCAATGCACGGTGGTCATTTTCGGCAACTTTAGGTGGCATCTTGCAGTGGTTGGCCAACTGATGACGGTGGTGGCTGGTCAGCAATGGTGGTCTTGGGTGGCCTGCAATTTGTTTTAAATATAAAGACATTATTATCCAAAAAATTAATTAAATAGGGGTAAAATTTTAATGGCAGATTAATGAATATTAATTTCAAAATAAGGGCATTATTGTCCAAAATTTTCATTAACAAGGGTTAAAATTGTAGCAAAAATAAGATTACCAAATAATCTTAAAATACATAAAAAAATGGACTTTCTATATTACCAATAGTAACTACTATTGGTTTTAGAATATTACCGAAATCTTATATTATTTGGCAACCAAACGTGATAATCAAATAATAAAATATGACATTACCTCAATAATTAAAGATTATCCCCAACCAAACACGCCCTATTAGTAATAGCGAATCCAATGTCACTATAAATCTTCATGTAATTATTTCTAATCAAACTGAAGCAAGCAACATATAAGACCCTTTAGAACTCAACTTCTCTTCACAGTAATGTACACTAGGGGTGTTCAAAACCGATTTTCTTGAATGGAACTGGTTTTCTTGAATCGAACCGGTTTTCCAGTTTATGAATTTTTTTGAACTGAAACCAAACTGGTTTAAGGGAATGTTAACCGGTTTTCCCCTTAAGGCTTAAACTAATTTTGTTTTTTTCCCTGATTTGAATTGTAAACATCAAGAGTACATATCTAAATAAAAATTAAACATTCATACATATGTAAAGGGGATTTAGGTATAGGGATTTTTTTTATATTTTAATTTAATATATAATATATTAATATATATATTATTACAATATTGTAAACCGGTTAGGAAAATCTGTTTGCATTTTCTCCCAAACCAGTAACCAAACCGAAAATACGGTTTTTCAATTTCTATAAACTGAAACTAAACCATTTTTTCAATTAACCAAAAATTCAGTTCGGTTTAGTTTTTGCATTTTTTTGAACACCCCTAATGTGCACCGTTAGAAGCAACTTTTGCATCCTAGTTTGCTTTCAAAGGATCCTCATCCACTTCTTTCAGAGCCATTTTAAATGATGAAATTGCAGCACTTTCATACTGGGAAACACAGTACTCAGGGGCCGATTTTAAACTGGCCGAAGAGCGTTCCTTTTTAGCCATTGCGTCGATGTACTTTTTGCTGTTTGTGGAATTAGAGACAGCCAACTTTAGAGCGATCTTTTCCAGGCTTTCAGGTTTGACGCGGATGAGGATTCAAGTTCTAATGCAAGAGCAGCTAGGCAATCCTTCTAGCTACAAAAAATGGTGGTCGTTTTGCAAACCCTATTGATGTTCAATGTAGGGATGGCGATTGCTGGGCTGGCGAAGGACATTGTAGAAGTAAGAAGAAAAAGATGGATAATACTTGTGTTATAATGATGATGATCTCCAATGGAGGAGAATTGTGATGGGAAGCCATTAGTTGGTACAAGTTAAGAATGGAGATGAATTGGGTTTGGGTTCATGCATAGTTGCTTAATGTTGCTCAAGTTTAAAGGGCTTATTGGCTTAATCAAGGATTTTTATTTGCTGATGTGTTCAGTTTTGTCTTTAATTTCAAGCAGAATTATTGGCCGAGTAAAAGCAAATATAGAAGTAAAGTTTTGGACTGCATTTAGAAGATTTCTAGAGCATGCAGAATTTTAATTTGATAATTTTCATTAAAACAATTTAAAGGTTTATGACCGATGATTACAAATTAAAAAAATAACAAACAAATAACACTTAAGCATAACAAATTAAAATACACGTATCACAAAACAATAAAACTATATTTACAACTTTTTTATACAATCTTAAGATAACAGCTCATAATTAGTCAGTTTACATTTAGACATATGTGACTCATCAAGATTGTATGAAAAAGTTATAAATGTAATAATGCTCATTTCAAAATTCACAAAAGTTCACGAGAAAGATTTGTACTAACAAAGCAATATGCAAGGTGAGACATTACAACTACAAGTCCCAACCATTATATGCAAGGTGAGACATTACAACTACAAGTCCCAACCATTATATGACAATCCAGAAGATGAGCAAACCTGCATCAACATACAGATGTAGCCTGAAATGCAGTTTCAACCAAACCATAAGTGAGGAAGAGAATTTATATCCGCCGCGGCAAGTTCATAATGCACAAATTTTGAGTCATGAAATTTATTTACACAAAGAATAAAGCCAGCACCAGATACTAAATCCAAGGTAGCATTGTTATTAACAAAATAAAGGGAGAAAAGAATATAATGGTGAAAAACACTATCCCTTTTTGATCTTAAAAAATTACAAACACACATTCCTATTGACTACTTCCCAAAGAAAGAAGGAGGAGCTAGAATTTCCACAAAAGAAGGTAATACAAGCTTTTTACGCCTAGAAGGGGAATCAATTTCACTCCCCAAGGGCTAACTGCTGATTTCTAATCACTGGCGACTTACTTTGAAAAACGAAGGAAAACAGATCCGAGAAATCAAACATCATCCAAGTAATCACACTAAGACCAAGTTAACTACCCATCATTGGCGTGCTTCTTTTGGAGCAGCGTAGCCTCTGCTTTCAGTGACGGTGGAGTTGGCAAGGACGTCCGGTGAAATTTCCCAGCTTCCACTTCTCCTTCCCCAACTTGAGTGCCGAGTGTCTGCTCGAATGGTGGGAGCTCGGATATCTGAACTCATAACATTTTCAACCTCTGAGGCATTATGGGGAGGACCATTGCTACCTCTACTCCGAATGTCCTCGTCTATTTCTTCAATATTACGACGCTGGGAAATCTTCAATAGATCTTCATCAATATCTAAATCATCTTCAACCTTTGAACGTGGATCTCCACCCCCTGCGTCTTCTGCTTCTGGAGTTCGAGGTACAGAATACCTTGGTACCTCTTCTTGAATAAACGCCCGGAAGTTGTTTCTTGAGGGTTTTACCTCTGTGCAAAATACTTCAAGAAAATTATTCACACAACCCCGATGGTAAACATTGATCCTGTTGTCAGCCCTATAGCGAAAATTTTCATATGTAGTCTGAAAACAAGGAGTAAGATTAGCGCAGTTATACCAATGAAAAAAATAATAATTTTAACATAGCATGAATTATGAATTCCAGGAAAGAGAAAAGTTACACCGCTTAAACACTATAAGTTTATAAAAAACATTTGCAAGTACTATATGTCTATATCCATATTGAGTAATGTCAGTCTAGCTAAACCAAACATGTACTCAAAAAACTCAAATTTGTAGCACTTGAAAAGTAGGGATGTCCACTAAACAATGTTTAAATTTTTTTTCTTTCCCCTTGCTACTGCCTACTAGCAAGATTGGAGTCCCTGACAACATACTTCCAGCCATATTATCACTGAAATTCTCCGATTTATTTATTTATATATTCTCAAGGAGGTGGGGGAAAGTGCCAAAGGAGAGAACGCAGTGTGAAGTATTTTCCACCTTTCACAGCCACAATTGAAACATCAGTAGTTAAGGAACTGTTCCATAACCTTTTGGAAAGACCATTTCCTGTTTCGGAATACAGAAAAACAAGTTCGATAGTGCATTTGTAGAATAAAGTTTGAAAAGCAATAAATTTATTTTTCAAAAACCAGTGTTAAGCTTGGAAAAGAATTTGAGTGGTTTTGCGTGTTTTTGATAAAATAGGTTCACAAAAGTACAAAATTCACCTTCTACTCTCTAAAACACTAATATCAAACACAATTCCATTGTTTTATATTAAAAAAAAAAAAAGCATGCCCAAGCACAAACACATCCTCATATCATGAAAATGTAAAATTCAATTTGTCATTTTTATTTAAAGAAAATACAAAAACAGTTATGCAAAACACTATCAAACAGGCCCTAAAAGTTCTGTAATACAGAGGTAAAATATTAAAATCTAGATCATTCAGTAAAACATCCAATCTAAAGAGATCACTCTGCAAAATGCAAGCGCAGGCAAATCTGTTTTAGCAACTGCAATGCATGCACTAATATTCAATGAATTATTGGCAATGGCATTTTGTCTGTACAAACTTAGTAGACCATGACTTGAATCCAATCATAAACAATTTTGCCACAGATCAAGGGGAAGTTAAAGTTCATTTTTCTTAGCAGTAACTGAACTAAACAGTAACCACAAATTACCTCTTACCAAAACATATATAAAAAGGATAATCAACCGACCTGATTTGTGCCAATGAGATACAAATGGAAGCCTGTGAGTCCACCAACAAACCACAGGGAAATGAAACAATAGGCCATTAGTATGACAGATGCAGGAGACTCTTTCATTGCCCTCCAGACTGTGCTATGGTCATCATCCATCAGAATCTTAATGTACAAAGCTGACATGGAGAACACATAGATACAGAGAAGGGTTGATGAAGAAACAAACATGAAGAAGAAACGGTAGTTGCGCTGCATACAAAAATAGCAGTAAGATTCTGTTATATAACCCTCCTTTAAAAAAACAAAAAACAGCCAGCACAACTTTAATCAAGAATATCAAGTCACATAGGCACTCAATTGGCTTGTAAGACAGCATACCAGTCCAATGCATTGGCCCACCCATGGGCAGTGGTGATCAAAACGCTCCACACAATTATTGCAAATGGAGCAATGTGAGCAGCGGGGAGGACGATAAAGCATGCAAGTGTCACAGTACTTCACTCGCACAGGAATACCATTAACCATAACTTCTTTAGTCCGAGGGAACTGAAGGCCAGGAGTTTGTCTTCCCCCGATCTCAACTGAATAGGAATCATAACGGATTTCTTCTTCTGGTGGATGTGAATTACGTGGAATGATACCTGGATCTCGGGCTGACGTGAGAAAAAGAAGAATCAACACCTATCAAAATCAACAACATGATTAAGATCAGATAACACCATACGAAAAGACCAAAAGCTAGACAATATATGATCATGCAAAAAGTAGTTGCAATCAGACATAATGTGATAGCTAGACAAGGTACACAATTGTGAATCAAAATGGGTGGAGATCTTTCAAAAAATTTGATTTAAGCACTCATTTTAAGCATATGCCGCTTGTCAACAACTATTAAAGTCAGTCAAATGCCATCTCAAACTCTAACCAAAAGTACACATCATTTACAAATATTAGGATTATCATATGACTTCTAACCTCAAATGCAACACATTATTTTTTAAAGTAGAACCACAAAATGTCTAAAAGAAGTTCATGTGCAAGTCACATTTCCAGAGAAGGACTTAGATGTTAGACAGTCCCTTTCAATTTTAACCAGTATCGTAAATAAGCCAAATGAAGACTGTTGACAAGTCACAACAGTAAGATTGGCATCCATATTCTGCCACTGTGTTAGAGTGCAAACTATAAAACTCATCAAATAATGGTCAACAACAAAATGCACATAGTCATCCATCACAGATAAACACACTTAGCAACACAATGCTAGATTAAATCCATATAATAAAAAAGAAAATCGAGTACCCAGGGATTTAGAGGACTAACATAGATAGTAAAAACAATTGCTACCACCAGAATCGCATATCCTGCATTGTGTGGTGAAAACTCATGGAGAAGGTGCCTAGCAACAAATACACAAAAGACGACAACTGGAACAATGATCAGCAATAGTGTGACAAGCAATGACCTAGCATCTGGCCCAAATATCAACCTCCCACCAAGGATGAATTTCTGCAAAAGACGGGTAAACAGTAAGATTAAATGCAGAATATCTCAAAGCATAATAAGCCCTTCAAGGATAAAAAAGAAAAATCTTGAAGGACAGTATGCCATCAACGATCAAAATATGCAGCATGTAATTAAAGAGAAACAGATGAAACACCAAATCTGTCATCATGCTCCTTCTACCAGTAAACATTATTCATAAAA
The DNA here is from genome assembly GCF_008641045.1 of Pistacia vera. Taxonomy (NCBI): domain Eukaryota; kingdom Viridiplantae; phylum Streptophyta; class Magnoliopsida; order Sapindales; family Anacardiaceae; genus Pistacia; species Pistacia vera. The sequence continues at coordinate 106,109 of NW_022195193.1, read as the reverse complement.
ATTGCCCTTCACCATATTTAATGTACTAACATAAAATCTTCACAGTCATCAGACACTGATCACAGTTCAAAGGTCTAGATATTGCATCCAAGAAGTAATATGCTATTTGTTAGTTTTCACAACATAAAAAGCATTTACAAATATAACTATGAGGTCTTTATCAGGTAAGATACTATCAATGATTAGAACAACTTAAATTATATAATATATATCAACTTTTAGCGTACACTACCAACTGCCAAAATATGTAGTTTGCATACGGCTTTTATGGAATTTTCCAATATGAAAAATGATAGAACACCAAACAACCAAGTAGGGTCAAGGGAGGGTATCGAGGGAATTACACAGCCTATTACTAAAGTGTACATGAAGAAAAGGAAAGGGGATTAGGAGGCTTGTTGTTGCTGGACTGAAGTTTGTTAGAAAAGAAGATCCACGTGGCACAGGATGAGTAGATTGTTCTGTTGGGACAGCTGGGTATATGATAAGGGTGAATTCTTGTTCAGGTTATCATTGGATTAGTAGTAATGTATTGGGAGGTCCCTAGCTCCTCAATTGCTAGTGTTATCGATTGCTTTTCTTTCATTCTGTTTTTTATTACTTTCTTTGTTTTTATTGTTCTTAGTTCTGGGTTGTTCAAATACGGCAGTCAATCAATACTAAAATACAGAAGTATATTCAGTTACTGTTGCTTGTTTTGTGTGTGTTGTGTATTTTTGGTTGAGATCTTTGGATTCCTATCAAAAAATAACAAAGGTCTCTACAGCACCTGTTATATAGGGACTATATTAAGCAAGATCTCTACTGACTTATTTGTGAAAAAACACAAGAAGGTTCACAAAAGAAAATGAGGAAAGGCTGTAAACAGTATGCTGCAGCTGCAGATACTTCTGTATATTGGGCTATAACTTCTATCAATCTATAAGAAGAAAAACCGCTACAAAGTAAGATAAACTGGTGGAAGTTCAGCAACAGCCCACAAGAACAATTATATAAACATGTTTCATAGAATAACCCTATATACAGCTCCAAAAGAAAAAAAAAATCATCAGATTCTTATTTTGTACAGCCTAATTTAGAGATAAGATGCACTACATGATTACAAATTTTATTAACTGTATTTGTCAACCATGAAAATAAGCCACTGCACAGTCATTCTGCTATGCGAGTTGCAAGTCACATACCTCAATACTAGATGATATTTTGCATTTAAATGCATAACCTTCAAGATATTGCAACATCAACCATAGGAATGTATAAGAAGATTTGATACAAGTTTAAATAGGCTCATTAAATTTCTTTTTCTAGTTGTGTAAATTACAAGTATATACCATTCACAAAATTTTGGCATACATGAAAATATGAAAGGAGTATAAAATTAATCATCATAGGTTTCTAGCTCTAGAATCCCTTGAATAGAATTATCATTTATTTGGCAACACAGAGCAACAACGTTTTTGAAGAAACAAAAAATTAAATAAAATATCATAATCATTTTTTTTATAGAGCAGCAGGCAGTCATGAAAAACAGAGATTCTAGCATCCACATAGAATATAAGATAGCATCAGCTATGAAGGAACCTAGTCACAGATACTTCAGTGGCAAACACAAGTTGAAAATTGGGAAGCTAGCAAGGAGTGTAAAAGTATCAATCCATGTCTAGTTTCAAATCAGATTCACATACTCTTATATGACTACATAGCAAGAGTTGATTAAATAGCTGAAGGAAATTAGAGTGCTTGGCTCACCGCTTCTTCCATTTCTTCATTAGTCCTTTGAAATTCGTGTTACTACCATTACATAACTACAAATGTGCCTCTATTTCCTTTTTTACGGTATCAATTAAAAAACAGGTACAGCGTATACATGATAAAGTTTCAAAACTCTAAGTGGATAAAGTGTCTGTATGCAAGAGAATGTACAAACATCCAAAATATTTTGACCCACCAACTTGGTAGTCTCCTAAAGGGCACAGAATTACCCAGGAACTTCCACTAAAAAGCCTTATTCAACTTGTCATCAACTAGTGTACCTCACACTAACTTATTTGGTAATGGCTAACTATGTAGGTCATGTCATTTGCGGTCTAAGAGTTTGGATACCATGCCATTAAATATCTTTTGAACCTTGACACTAGCTTAATAGAAGTCATTGTACAACCAGTAAGCTTTGTAGAACAATTTAATCTCCAAAAAACAGTGCACAAGGTATTTAAGATGATCTACCCACGCTACTATCAGTCTAATATCAAATTTCTTAACCACCTTGTACAAAATTCACATAAAGATCAATAACATGAAAATAAAGAATTTAATCATATGATCTCAAACAAAACAGAGAAACCCAGTAAACTATCTCTACAAATACTAGCTTACAAAGAAATAAATTAAGCCTGTACCACTAGCAGTTCCAAAACACCAATTTCCAGATTATTTATATTCATCCATCATATTAGGTCCATGAAATAATATATAAGTCTTAAACATTGATCAATTCACTTACACTATCATTCATTGTCTAAACATTGTTTTTCTTCAACCACTCCTACTTTATACAAGCAGTTCGCTTAAAAGTTGTCATACCAAGATTTGACATCTAATGTTCCACACAAATTAGCTCCACTGAGTAAAGCGATTAATCCACCAGTACCCTAATTGCTAAAGGACCAAAATCAAATAATCTGACTGAAAAGGGTTGAAGTGAAATTTTTGCAACTACTTTTTAGTCAACATCTTTCTCATAGAGGAATTTTTCTTAAGCACTGATTCATGATCATTTCTATTAATATCCATCACACTGCACCTTAACAAATTACCCCAGATAGCATTTGCTTGGAAAATGGAAATGCAAATAGGTTCCAATTCCTAACGTTCCCCCTTCTTTGGTTCACCATGTTTGTACTGGCAATGACAGCAGGAACAAAGACAAGCCCACAACTCCCATTTTTATTTCAATTCCATCACAATAGCGGGCCAGTTTTCAACTATTAAACAAAACATAGATTTATAGCATCACATTCCTTACACATCAAAGTAACCCAAAAAAATGGCAACAATCACAAAAGTGACAAACCCTAAATCAGGCAGCCTTGATGACTTTTTCTTCTACAGTATTTGAATATAAAACAAACCTCAACTGCGCTGTTATATATAGATCATTTCACAATACACCATCAACCTCAAGAGAAAATCATTACAGCCATTAATATTTGATTAAAACCATGTGACCCAAGTTCAAAGCAGTGAATGGAACTCACAGTCTGATTCAAAGTTTACACAGCAACCTTTAAAATGCCATTCAGAATCCTACAACAGAGAATAAGAAATACTTCATTCTGATTCAAAAGTTTGAAATAATAATAATACTAATAGTGTGGATAAGTTAGGCCATGTGGCCAACTTCGAGCTTCAATGGCACTCCCTGCCATGCATTCATAAGTTTACTACCTCGTAATCACTCCAGTACACGACTTTGCCACAAAATGGCTACAAGCACCAACAACGGACCTGTGTCATTACCACTAAGGTACAAGCAGCATTTTGATAGAACCTAGCATCACATCACCCAAACTTGTATTATTCCCAACATTTTGTCATCCTTTTGATGCAAAACAATGTTTTCATATGAGCACCACCACTGCCACCAACACCATATCCACAAAAACCCTTACAGCACTACAACTATCATTCAATCCTGAGCCCACATAACATCCCCAAATCCAATCATTGACACAACTGTCGTTCATTTCCAGGCCAAAATTTCAATTTCCATCTCAATCCTGTTTGAATGTATCCTACTCACTCATTTTCACAGTTAAATTTAGAAAAATAACACTCTTGAATAGTCTATGACCCTTGCATCACAAGTATTATTCACAAACACCTCACAATTCATGACATGAACCTTGAAATTTGAGACTTAAGCATGATAGCCCCTTCCCGCTGCCAAATTATCCTCCTATTAACTAAACAACTTGTATTCCTTGTTCAATAAGAACTAAACAAACTTACTAATTTCTAATATACAATTATACATGGCAACTGATTTTAACCCAAACAAACCTCTACTCTATAAATTCCTTTTTTTATCTATTACCATGAAACCGCGAAGATGTACTAGTTGTTCGCTATCTAGTTTATCAATGAGAAATAAAACACAACAGCTGATGCTTTAAAAGCAACCAGTCAAAGTAACTCACAAACTTCAATTTTCTCATTATTTTTCCTCCATTTTCTCAGTAACCAATCCCAAAATCTCAAATCCTATCACTCTATAAACATAAACTGACCTCCAAAGAGAAAACCTAATTCAAACCCAATTCAACAAACCCAAAAAATCCAACTAATTTCATCACAAAACAAAACAAATCAAACCAATAAAACGAATAATCAACACTCGAAACGAATAAAAATCCAAAAACTAGAGAGCATAAAGTAAAGAACTCTTACATTACTGCCCTTCCAGCCCTCGTACACGCGCTTAGCCATTAAACGACAATCTCAAGCTGTCGTTTTGCTTGTTTAACTACTAGCAAGCTTACGGTAGTTGTCGCTGTTGTTCATTTCGATTGTAAATAAACAACGAAAGACTCTAACCCGCCCGCAAAACCCCGTGAATTTACACTCAAATTGAAGGGCAAACTCTAGGGTAAGAGCCCGGTTTCGAAGGAGGGGTTTTTGAAAATAATGAGAGAATGAAAGAGAGGGAGAGATCTTGAAGATGGCGGTTCTGTGTTGGGTTTGTGTTGTGAAGTGAAAAAGAACGAAAAGCACAAAGAAAAGAAATCAGAAATGTTTTTTTTATTTTTTCTGTTTTTAGAAAACAAAAATGAAAATACAAATCGGATTATATAAACAAAACAATGTAAAAGTACACTTTTTCAAAATAAACTTTTTCAAGTGTGAAAAGGGAGAATTTGGATTTTGAAATATGAAACTTTCTAAAAATGCTGAAAATAGTATACAACTTTTGGCTTCGTTTGGTTGGATTTGGGGAATACTACTTTTAGTATTCCCAAATAAGTTAAACAGTAAAATACTCAAAAACTCACAATATTATTCAACTTTATTTAACATTTTTTAAACCCCCTAAATTTGTTAATTCAATTAAATACCCCTAAATATTTTTAATGTTTTTGTTACGACGACTCCGGCCACCCTCCGGCGGTGGTGGCCGGCTGTCCGTATTTGAGGGTGGATTGGGGTGTTTTTGTTAACTTTTAATGTTTTATTATAAGGGGTGTTTTGTAAAAAAACAAACATAGGGGGTATTTTACAATTTGTAAATCCTACATCGTAATACTCGTCCAATTCAACTTTTTTTTAACTTTTTTCAAAAAACTTTTCTCAAAAACACAAAATTGTGAACCAAACGGAGCCTTTATTTTCCATTCCAAGGTCAAATTTGTAAAATTAAACAAAGATTATAATAACATAAATTAGAAAAATTAGGAGAATAATAAAAGACCGCATGGTTAGATGCTTAATTTCAGGGTGGTGTTTTTTTGAAAAATATTTTCTTAAAATTAATGTAATATATTAAATTTATTTATTATTTAAGCGTCTACCATTTTAAAAATTTATTTAATTATAGTCAAAGTTTCTAAAATTATTTTATTTTTAAATTAAATATTTTTTTTTGCAAGGATCATTACTTTATTTTGTAATATAGAAAAAGTCTATTTTTATTTTTTAGTTCAATCAAATACAATTTATAATCATACCAAAGTCAAGAGAGGAACAATATTTATGTTATCTAGTGTTCAACAATATAAGTTATAGACCAAAAGATAATTTAATTACAACAATTAATTTTAAGTTAAAAGTGTAAAATTATGTAACTATATAATTTAAACTAATTACATATTATTTAAAACTATAAAATGTAACGCCCACATTGAGGTACGTAACTTATTTATGCACAAATGCATAGGATGTACATTTTCTTTTCTGTTTTTCTGCTTCTTATTCTGTTTTTCTTTCCTGTCTGTGTTTCTTTCTTCTTTCTTTTCTTTCTATTTTTTCTTTCTTTCTATTCTATTCTTTTCTTTTCTTTTCTTTTCTTTTCTTCTTATTTTTTCTTTCTATTCTTTTCTTTCTTTCTTTCTTATTTTTTGCTGATTAGACTCAATTAAGGCATAGATTCGGAACCCTAGCCTTGTGAGTGAGTATAGTCCTCATCTACATGCACTTCTTACGGACTGTGCAAATTCTTCTTCTTCTTAGGCCGCTCACTAAAGGTCGGGTGCATGTAGGCATATTCTTCTGGGTACAATCATCATCTACATGTACTCTTATAGACTGTACAAATTCTTCTTCTTATTTTTAAGCCGCTCACTGAAGGCGGCGTGTATGTGGGAATATTCTTTTTCTTGTCACTCACGAGTTCCCCATCGTAACAATCTTCTTTTCTCTTATCTTTCTTTTAGAAATTATTATTCAATTTATTTTCTTTTCTTTAGCACTTTTCTTTCTTTCTCCTTATTCTTTAATGTTTTTATATGCATGTATGCATGTAGATAGACTTTCTTATTATTCTTTCTCAATTCAAGAATATGAGCAACGGAGATAGAAGGGTAGTATAGCGGATTTACTTACTAAGCAATTAGTGCTCACTCCGTTAATTTTTCTATTTTTGCAGGAAATAGGTAAGAAGCGATCGGATGGAATGTCGAGAGGCGGAGAGGAATGACACTACTATCCACCGTATTTTGAGATTATATATATGATACTTTTGTTGTTGTAAAGAATTTAGTATATAAAAGTAAAGAAATTTTTGGGCCCACTATCTTCTACTTATATACTTATATGTTTTTATAACATATTTAGTGAATTCATATTATATTTTCCAAAGTATACTATCTAGAAAGAGTTATTACATAAAATTTGTGAAGATAATATTAAGTATTAAGGCTCCGTTTAGTTATTATTCTGATAGTTTTTAGAATAATCTTTTGAAAAAAGTTAAATTGGGTGGGTATTACGATGTAGGATTTGGAAATTAACGAAAATATCCCCTATGTTTGTTTATGTACTAAACACCCCTGCAATAAAATATTAGAAGTTAACAAAAACACTCTCAACCCACCCATTAATTACGGACAGCCGGCCACCACCGCCGGAGGGTGGGTGGAGTGTTTTTGCAATTTCTAAAAAATATATTTGGGGGTGTTTAGTTAAATTAACAAATTTAGGAAGTTTAAACGATATTGAAAAATATAGAATAATATTTTGGGAATAATGACAGCTCTGTTTGGTTCACATTTTTTAGTTTTTGGGAAAAGTTTTTTGAAAAAAGTTAAAAAAAAGTTGAATTGGGTGGGTATTACGATGTAGGATTTACAAATTAATAAAATACCCCCTATGCTTGTTTTTTTACAAAACAGTCCTATAATAAAACATTAAAGGTTAACAAAAACACCGCCAACCCACCCATCAAATACGGACAGTTAGCCACCACCGCCGAAGGGTGGCCGGAGTCGCCATATCAGCGCATGACTGACTGGATCTTGCCGGTCGTGTTCCGATATGGCCTTTTTTGGCCAAATCCACGGTGGATCTGGCCGGCAAATGCCAGATTTACGGCTAGATCTGGCCATTGACGGCCAGATCTAGCTGCATTTGCTCATCAACGACGGCCAAAGATACGACCGTAGTTGATGGTTAACGACGAGCATATGTTGGTCGTCGTTGACATGTGGTTACGACCAGATCTTTGGCCTTAGATCTGGCCTTTTCCGGCCAGATCCACCGTAGATCTAGTCGGAAAAGGCTAGATCGGCGCACTACCGACAAGATCCAGCCGGTAGTGTGCCATCCTACTAGATTCCGGCCAACTTCCGGCAGTTGGCCGGAATCTGGTATAATGTGGGTTTAGGGGTGTTTTTGCAATTTCAAAAAAAAATATTTAGGGGTATTTAATTAAATTAACAAATATAGGGGGTTTAAAAAAAGTTGAATAATATTGGATAATATTGTGAGTTTTTTGGCATTTTACTTTTTAATTTTTTTGGGAATACTAATAATAGTATTCCCAAAAACCAACCAAATGGAGCCGACATTTTACTGTTTAACTTTTTTTGGAATACTATAATAGTATTCCCAAAAGCGAAACAAACAAAGCCTAATATTTCAAATAATTTCGTTTGTATTTGCCACGTAAGCATGAATTTTTGTTGCTATGAGATGGCAAGATCATAGTGGTGGTCATGAATGGAACAGATATTCGTGGTTTCATTTAAATATTTATGAGTATAAACTATTACAAAAATTAATAAAAAATTAAAATTCCAGCCTAGCTTCACTGTTGGATTCTTTGGGATCCCTCTCCGTCTCTCTATTAGGTTCTAAAATAAAGGCTCTGTTTGGTTCAACCTTTAAAAAACTACTGATGATTTTCCCAAAAAAGGTAACAGTGAAATTGGTGTTTGGTTCACGTATCCAGCAAAAAATTCAAAAATATAACTCAGTTTTTTTTACCGTTTTTGTCAAGTCTTTTGTCAAGAACTGTTTCGCTATTATTTTGTCCAACGCCTACTGACATCTTTACTCATCTTCTTCCTTTCATTTACTGCACCCATTCGCTCCAGCTATACACACCCGTGACTTCCTCTTGCTCAGTCCATCAATCAAGCACAAAACACTCCTTTTTTCTTCTATAACAACTGAAACTTTTCTATGTTCTTGCCCCACTCCTACTGAGCTTTTCATTTCACCTTTTTGTCTTCATTTACTCCACCTATTCACCACCAAAGCACAACCGTGAATCCCTTCCCCTCTGTCAGTCCATCAACCAAGCACAAAGCAACCATTTTTCTTCTTCTCCTTCCTCACTGAAAGTTTTAGACTCATAGAACAAAGTTTTAGACTCATAGAAACTCATAGAACAAAGTTTCAAACTCATAGAAACCCAGAGAACACTTTCTCCGATCTCTCCCTCCTTCCGGCAACAAACCAATCTGCAATCATAAACATTTTTCAGATCCAGTTCATCACTCCCGTGAAAGCCTTACTTCTCTCTTGTGTGCTCTCTATCCTCCCGTCAAGAATCGTAAAGGGGTGTCGATTTCCTTTCAGATCCAGACACAACTCAGCTCATATCTCCCATTTCGTCCTCAACACCTCAGATTCGGCGCGCTTTATTGAAAATCTTTCAGTTCTTCTTCTCAGGTTAGTGATCTCTTTGTTTTTTTACCGTATTTTGCCATCTATGTCTCTGTTTCCAATCAGTGATAATCTTTATAAGTTGACCTTTGTTGGGGACTGAACATTGTTTTACCTCACTCTCCACTCTGGTACACCTCAACTTGCAGTTCCAGGTACGCTCTTTGCTGCATTTTACAACGTCCTTTTTTTTTCTTCAAAGTAGTAAAATCCTCAGAAGCAACGGCTCTTACTATACCAACTGATCTCCTTTGTCCTAACACACAGAAACATGATGCACCACTCATTTTCATAGCCATTTTATAATGGAAAAACCGCAGAAGGGTTCTTCTAATTTGTGCAATTTCGAAGCTATTTATGTAAAATATAAATAATGGAGATTAATTGTTTTGCTGAATGAAGAAGTGATGAAATTTAATGTTGAAAGAAAGGGGAAATAAATGGTGGGCTGAGTACTGAGGAGTGACGAGTGAGGAGTGAGTAGTGAGGACTTTACTTGGCCATTAGAAACGACACGTCAGTTCATTATTAAAAGTTTAAATAACATTTTTATAAATAATTTAGGTGTGTAATAAGTTTATAATTCCATTCTAAATGTCAAGTAATATGCAATGTATGGTAAATAGTTTTGATTCCTTGTGTGCATATTTATGTTGTTTGTACTAAATGAGTAGAAATACAATTTTAGATCTTTGGCTGTGAATATATGACAGAAAAAACTGTGTATAAGAAGAGCATTTGTACTTCTATTGGAGTAGTCTTCTCTATTACACTAAGCATATGATTTTTGCTTCTTTTGCCCAAAGGGAGACTGCAGAAACTCGGTGTAAATCTGATATAGGCTCTTTTTTTGGAATTTCTAGGTAGTTAACGTTGCTTTGCTAAAGTTAAGAGTGGTTATGGATTGACAGTAGACAAGGCAAAGCTAATATAATGTGAAGCTGAATAATTGTTCTTATTTCCCTCATCCACATCGGGCATGGTATTACATAAGCTTTGGTGTCAATATCTAATCCATTCTGAATGTCAAGTAATATGCAATGTATGATATATAGTTTTGATTCCTTGTGTGCATATGTATGTTTAAGTAAGCACATGGTTGCTTAATGCCGGTGATAATTTGTCTAATTTATGTATTGATCATTTTATAGGTTGATAATTGCAAGTTCATCGCAATAGCTACTTACAATGCTATGAACAAATGTACATGTCACTCAGCCCACTGGCGTAGAATTGATTATTACTTTTGACTCTAGAGGACATTTCGACATTTATCCGGAATTGGGGTACACAGAAGACCTTGTTGGTCTACCTTGACTGTCGTCTCCCCCGTACTTTCTGTTAAAAGCAGTGTTGGGTCAAACAAGGTAATATTTTCTGTACGTTTTGTTTATAATGTTATATGTTGCATATGTTCATATTGATATGTTTCCTGATTGTTACAATATCTTAATCATGGTTGTTGTTCTCACCCTACTATTATTAGATGAGTGAGTCCGTTCAACGGACTGCTGAACTCACCCATAGGTTTTTAGAACTGTTGGCTGAGTGGGTGAAAACAACCCATGGTACTGCAATTAGAGCTTCTGACCATAGGAGGATTAGTGAACAATTACAAAAGGTAGCGTAGAAGAAACTGGAAGTGCAATAGTTGTCTTCTAAGTACCAATGCTTGCGATCGACATACAGGTCTTAGCGTGCGCTAATAGAACATACGGGGTTTGGTTGGGATCACGAGTCCCAACCTCCAACATGTCCTAAAGAGATATGGGAAGAATATATAAAGGTAAACAACATTTTCTTTTTTCCAATTCTTATAACGCAGTAGTCGATATGCACATTTTTTTTTTCTTCTGGAAATTATAAATTAATGTATGTATGTTTTTCATTAACAGCAAAACCCTGGTGCGCAACAATTCCTACACAAAGGACTTGTTAATAGAGAGTTATATGAGGTCATATTCCAGAAGCAAAATGCAACTGGCAGATTTGCTTACACATCTGCATCTCAACCTACGGCATCCAACATGGGTTTTCCAGATCCTATCGACGCAGACATGAATGTAGATGACTTTGATCCAGATCCAGATAGATTAACTGGGGAAAAACGATCTAACAGGTCTGGAGATAGCAGATCTGTAAATAGGAGAAGGAGAGACAAGGAGGGAAACCCATTATTGGGTGTGATTGGTCAGTTGGCGGAAGCTATTTCTAATAAGACTATGGGATCTGCAGCATCAAATCGTAGTGCCGGTGATAGAACCCAAGAGAACACAAGTGTTAGGACGGATCAATATTCCCTGGAAAATTGTCAGGCAATTTTGGAAAGTAAGCAACTTCCATCGTAACTATATTTGGATGTTGTGAAGTACTTAATTGCCAACCCAAAGTGGCGTTAGCTAATGGTGAACATGTCACCGGAGATAAGGGAATTTTGGGTTTATAATGATTTCCTTAGTATGTAGATGACGGTGTTTGACTTCCTGGTTGAACTTGTAGTTTTCGCTTGTTACTCTTTTTTTATTCCGTTGACATTTGAGATATTTTATATTTACTTTCTTCGTATTATAGACTTAACTTACTTTGTTCTAAGAACCGATACACCATCTGTTGTTGTGCAATGATTCATATATGTTGGATATGGTCAACTGATTTTAAAATTGAATGTTATTTATATTTTGGTTAGTATTAAAAAAGTATGAACTAACGAGCAAATTATTGCAATGGACAGGTTTAGATGGCTTGTCTAGCCATACAAACCATAATGAAGATAATGATAGTTAGAAAGAACAGTTATATATATATATGCTGCAGTCGCATTGTGTGGGGCTATTGCATATGAAATGGAGTTTAGCATGCAAAGACGCCAACCTATACATACATCTTCATTAAATGGTCACGATTATATGGTGGAACTACTAAATGGTCATCATACAAGAATATATAATAAGTGTCGCATGAGCAAACGATGTTTTTAAACCTTATGTTATATATTGGCACAATGAGGCAAACTGCGAGTAACCATACACATGAGTATTGAAGAACAAGTAATGATATTTTTGACAACAGTTGGGAAAAATGCGTCAAATCGTGATTGTAGAGAGGATTACCAACATTCTGGTGAAACAATCTGTGGATATGTCCGTGCAGTTTGTGATGCGATATTGGAGTTGACGTCACACTTTATCAAGCCACCTGACTTCACTGATGTTCAATTGGAGATATCGACCAACCCAAACTTCTACCCATTCTTTAAGGTACTTAATTATTTTTAATTAGTTGATAGTTAAGTTCATTGTTTCACAATTGTTGTTCGTCTTCACATATTACTAAAATGCAATTTTGTCCACAAGACTGTCTTGGAGCGATTGACGGTACACATGTACGTGGGTCGACACTAGTTGAGGTAGCTGATACGTATCGAAATCGTAAAGGGGCATTGTCGCAGAATGTGATGGCCGTCTGTGACTTCAACATGTTGTTCACATATGTCGTCAGTGGCTGGGAAGGATCTGCCCATGACGCAAGGATTCTAAATTCAGTTCTAGATGATCCTAATTCGGGATTCCCACATCCTCCTCCAGGTATAACTAACTTGTTTATGTACTATAGCTACACTGCTAAACTGTAAACATTTTTTTTATGATACTTCAAATTGACATTTAGTATTTCATTATAGGCAAATATTACTTAGTAGATGCGGGTTATGCGAACAGAGGTGGGTTCCTCGCCCCACATAGACGGGTTCCTTATCATGTTCCCAATGCGCGTCGTAACCTTTCTGGACCTATGGAGTTATTTAATTACAAACATGCATCGCTTCGGAATGTTGTGGAGAGGACCTTGGGTGTTTTTAAAAAAAAGTTCCGCATTCTTGATGGCATGAATAATTACCCGTTGCAGAAGCAAGCTAACATTGTTATGACATGTTATGTAATTCATAATTTTATCAAAAGGTTCGATATGAACGACCCTATCTTCCAAAGGTTTAATGGCAATAGAGTTTGTGAGGAAGGAAATGGGACGGGTTCGAATCAACTGACTCAGCGTAATACAGATGACATGGGAAGGGTGAGGGATAACATAACTACTACTATGTGGGCAGAACATGAGTCCAGCTAATATATTGTTAATTGAATATTGGGGTACAAAGAATTTTGAGGGATGATTATTAGTAGCTTTGTATTATTAATTTAGATATGTATTAATGCTACGTTTTTAAATGATATATTAGTAGTCGAAATTATTATGGAGAAATTGATTTTAATTCAGTGATAAAAAATTTACCAAACAACTAATTAATATTATTTAAATGTGAATTGAAAAGTTCAATAATCAAATAATAAAAATTTAAAATAAAATGTATCAAAATATTCTATCTTAAAATCCTTTTTTAAAAAATATATCAAACAATTATTTATTAATTTATTTAACTCAAATATAATATTCAAATAATGAACCAAACACATAGTCAAATGCAAACACTTTTCTATTAAATACAGCTCAATTCAACTCAGCCTAACTTTTTTTCAAAAAACTATTCTAAAAAGTGTAAAATAATGAATCAAATGGAGCCAAAATATTCTTCTTCAACTTTTTTTGTTTTTTATTAACCTTTTCATTAACTAGATATTATCAAAACCTTATTAAATTTTTCATCTCCCTATAGCAAATCTTTTAGTCATTGGGATTAACTATACTCAAGAGTTTGTGTTCAAGTAGCAAAAGAGATATCTACCACATTTATATTTGTGCAATTACCTTAATCCATTAGACTTATAGGATGTTATGTGGTCTTGAGGAGTAGGTAGACTCCAATATGGGTCTAAGTTCTTTTAAAAAAAAAAAAAAATCTTATTAAATTTTGAAAATTTGTTCTTATTATAGTGGAAACTTATTATAGTCAAAAACAATTTTATTAACCTCTCCGTCTCTCTATTGAGTGAATATTCTCAAGGAATATAGGATAATTTTATGTAGCTTGCAGCATCTAATGACCAAAACATCAAGAACAACGGTTTATAATATCCCACTCTCAAGATTTAGCACGAAAATACTTTCTTTATTTTGAAAATCAAACGTTTTTATTATTTAAATGTAACAATTTAAAAGATTAAAAATATATTCATGACATTTTTTTTTTTATCTGTCAAATAGTTGACCATTTTAGTATTTTTATTATCTTGTAAAAAATGGTAAATCGTTTGCCAAAACCCGTCCACTGCTGATTGAGAATGTATTTTTTACCTGCGGTACGGTTACCTTTAACGGACAGAACCTCTATTTTGGGGTGTCTAGTCAGTTTTCCAAAATCGGAGGGGAAAAAAGTTTCTTTATAAAACCTCAAGGGTGGCAATTAATTAACTCTCAAGAATAATTATACGATTGGGCTGTGGTTCAACCCGTAAAAACAAAAGGACCGGGCCAGTCTCGATCCATCTCGGTCACTGGTTCTGTAATCAGTCATCTTCTCAAACTCACTTGCATTTTCTTCAAGTTTTCGCGGCACAAGAGTCGCCGATTCATTCACCGCTCGAACTTCTCAAGCTGGTGCGACGTCGTATTTGGTTCAATGTAAGTATCATCCTTTGCTTTAATGAAATACTTTTTTAATTTTTATGTTTATCTCTTTTCAATAATCTTTATCGACTCTTCACTTGAAGTATTATACAATCTAGGCTGTAAATTTATATTTTATTTTCCAGTTCAATTCTGGTAATAAGTAAACATTCTGAAAATTTCACTGTGGTATCGTTTTGAAACGTGCGTTTCAGAAAGAAATTGAGGAAATAGATTTTGTGTTCTTAAGATTCGAGAATATGCATGATGATAACGTTTTCTTAAAGCAGTATTTTGAAAACATTTTTCTATTGCATTCGTGAAAATATTTTTGATGTTTTCGGTTATATGTGTGAAAGTTGGAAAAAATATATTTTTTTTTTTTCATTTAGTTTTTGAAAATGTTATCGAAATTACTTAGTACCAAACATGTTTTTGCTACTTTTTTGAAATGCAAAAAAGAAATCCCATTTCCTTCGTATTCATTTTCACTGTCTTCAAGAAGTGCATAGGCACCCATTTTAACTTTTTTATGAGCAATTCAATTTGTTTATCCATTCAAAATATGAAAAAGTTTGATGGAATATTATTTCTATCTTCTTACTGCCTTTTTCTTATTCGCAGGTCTATTTTTAATTTTTAATAGTAATACGAAAGTGAGTAAAGATATGGCGATCGTTAACTTATATCTCAGGAATTTGAGTTGTTGCAGTAGCAGATTAAATTCAATGCCATCTTTCCTTTATTTCCCTCGAAATTTCTCTCTTTGGTCAATGAAGAAAGACCCTGATCTTGAATTGGCCCTGTCACGGAATCGTCGATGGATAGTTAATAATCAGATAAAGAACATAATACTTAGATATCCAAACCAGGTTACAACAGTTAAAAATCTTCAGAAGAAGTTCAAGACTCTTGATCTTCAAGGGAAAGCTCTGAATTGGCTTAGGAAATACCCTTGTTGCTTTGAGGTGTATTTGGAGAATGATGAGTACTATTGTCGATTAACAAAGCGAATGATGAATTTGGTCGAAGAGGAGGAGTGTGTGAAAGGCATGCAGGAACCGATATTTGTGGATCGGTTGGTGAAATTGTTAATGATGAGCAGGAACCAGAGGCTTAATGTTGTGAAATTGAATGAGCTTAAGAGAAATTTTGGCTTTCCAGATGATTATATTATTAGGATTCTACCTAAGTACACAGATATATTCCGACTTGTTAATTACACTGGGAGAAAGAGTTCAATGGAGATTGAACTTGTTTCGTGGAAACCTGAGTTAGCAGTTTCAGCAGTTGAAGCCTCAGCTCAAAAGCAGAGTTCTGATTCTAGTTTTTCTTGCTGTTTGCCTTCAACTTGGGTTAAATCACGGGAAAGATTTCTTGAATTCAATTCAACTCCTTATATCTCTCCTTATTCTGACCCTCGAGGTTTACAAGAGGGATCGAAGGAAATGGAGAAGAGGATAGTGGGTTTAGTGCATGAGTTGTTATCTTTGACCTTATGGAAGAAAATGTCAATTGTGAAGCTTGGTCATTTTAAGAGAGAGTTTGGTTTACCTGAGAAATTGAACGTTTTGCTGCTAAAGCACCCTGGCATATTCTACGTTTCAAATAAGTATCAGATATATACTGTTCTTCTTAGAGAAGCATATAATGGGCCAGAACTGGTAGAGAAGGATCCACTTGTTCTTGTGAAGGATAAATTTGGGGAGTTGATGCAGGAGGGACTTCACGAATATAACCGGAGGCACCATTTAGTGAATTTAGAAAAGAAGAGGAAGAGAGGCATGGTTCCAGTAAGATCAGAAGAAATGAAGAATGCAAAATCTGAAATTTCTGAACAAGATGATAGTGGCGATAAGCTGGGAGGTCTATTTGATCCTGAAGAAAGAAAACGATTCTATAAAGTTCTTTTTGATGATGGTCCCCCATAATTTGAAAAATGGTATATATTTTTGTTTTCAGTCTGTTTAGTTTTGTGTTCAAATCTTCACAGTTAACAGAGCTCAATATCATTTCATTCATATCTGTTAAGATATCAGTTTTAGATGCTGCACTATGTATGTTGATATAAACCGAGTTTAAGATCCCTGCATTTTGCACTTCTGACATTAGATGTGGCAGAGACAATTTTTTTTTGAATTATTTTTTTCTGGGATGTAAGAGGTAGACATCAAAATGATAAGCTGGGGTCTCGGTTTCATTTATAGCTGAAGGAACCTACTAAGTCTTTAGAGTGCAAATGTTATGAGCCTGGTGATGATTCTATGTACTGGGGAAAACTCTATTGGCCCTTTTCATCAATCACTTTCCAAAGTTTTTATATTGTGATAGAGCCTGGCTGATTTCACTTCATTATAACAATTTCTGTATTTGGCTCTTTGAAGCTCTATGTTACATGTTTGTGAAGTTGAACTCGGGCTTCGTTCACGTTAATGATCACAAAACAGAGACTTATGACAGCTGCAAACTTAACGGGCACTAAAGTATTCCACTGCAATAATTTGAGTTCTGTAGTTCTTCAAAGAGTGCCCTCTAAAGTTTTGGGAGCATGTACTATAATCGTTTCTGTCTAAATGGTGGATCAATTGCACACAGATGCTGAGTGAATTTTAAGGGGATACATTCCTGAGAAGTGGAGGTAGGACCAATGACTTCATGGTGGCAGATTTTTAAGGTTTTAATTTTAATTGCTTTTCTCAGGACATATTTGATTTTTAAGTTTTGGCCGGCATTTTTAACACTTTTTGCATAACATCAAATCCTGTAGAAATGGTGCCACACAATGGAAATATGTAGTAGCTGGTATTTCAGCTGTAGTTCCTGTACCTGAACTCTTTTAAGTTTGATATTTCATTTTAATGTTGCAGCCCTATAAAAATTCGACACACCTTCCCATTGTTTTACTTGTGTTATTTTTCTTTCCTGTTGCCCTGTATCATTTCATCAACTGTCAGTGTTGTGCTTTAGTTGTCTCTTTTACCTTTTCAGAAAGTTAATCTAGTAGAAAACTAGAGAAGCAATACAAATGATAAACCACACAGAGTTTTGCAAATGCTTTTGTTATAAATTTTCATTAGATTTGGAGAGGGGAAAATTGGTCTCTTTTAGTGTATGGTTTTAGATATATTATGTTAGAAACTTTGCTACTTGTTACAGGCATTTGTTAAAAGAGGATTAAGGTGAAAGAAAGTGGGCACAAGCACCGTGGCCAGTACTTTAACTACTTGTCCTTTATCGGTGAATGTGTAAGACTTCTCTCCATCATATATAAGGTTCATTTAGATTGTTTTGCCTCATTAGCTGAATCCAGAATTGTGATTTGCATGTTGCTCCAAAATTGAAGGTCGGTTAGTGTACCCAGTTTTGTCTCTGATGCTGTTTCTCGGTGATGTGAAAGCTGACGATGCTTAATCGGCTGTTGCAGTTGGATATCTTGGCTTCAAATGTCTCCACTGTACTCCTCTATTTGAAGCACGCATGTGGCTCGCTTTGAAGTTGTTCTTCTGCATTGGTAAAATGTTATGTTTACAAGGATTTTATTAGTGGAAAGGATCGATTTGGTTCTGATCGAGTTGTTTTGAGCAAGCATGAGTGTATGCAAAATGAACTTCAATCAATAAAATTTAGTGATTCTTTGTTAAAGACTGGTGGAATTTGCAGTGCTAGTGGCCAATTTTCTTGAGCATCATTTACTTTTCGTATATTCAGAGTTATGTGGACCTTAATTTTGATATTAATATTATTTTGGTTGATCAAATCAATTTCACTCAACCATTTTGAGAAGTATCTTTCAATAGTAGAAACAATTTAGTACAGTATAATGAAGTAATGAACTTCAATCAATCAAATTTAGTGATTCATTTTAACCCATCTCATTATATCGTTGGACTTGTCATACACATATAATATATATTTTAAAAATTTGCTTTTTAATGAAACCCCTTTTTTCTTTTAAAAAAAAAAAAACATTCTTAGCTGTTCACAGTATACTATATGAATTGCAAATTATAAATAGAGTATCGAGAAAGATAATTCAAACTTTTTTGAGGTTTACTCAAATCATAATCCAGATAAATTTAAAATTGAACAAGCTTCAGTTTAATGTAAACCGTCAATTTTCAGTGCGGACGCCTTCAAGTTGTAATGTTCAAGTGTTGCCAAGCGCAAAATCGAAGGTAGCAACTAGCAATTGGTAGGTCACCGTTTGTCTGCTCATTAAAAACTTCCAAATATTTTTTCATTTATATATATATATATATATATAGAGAGAGAGAGAGAGAGAGAGAGAATTTTTCTCTTTTGAATAATGGCAGACTTAGGGGTGGGGGCCTGGGCGGGTGGGTACCCACCTAAATCCTACGGAATCGAAATTGAAACCAGAATTGGCCCGTTCCTGTTCCTAAAAGCTCGGAATTAGAATCTGGAATATAGGTACTTCCGATACCTATGAAGTTTCGATTACCTCTTATTATTCACAAAAACGATAAATACACCCCAAAAAATTACAAATACACCCCTAAAAGTTTACAAAAATTACAACTCAATCCTGGTTCCTACTCGAGTCTCGGTTTCGATTCTTGTTTTCGGTTCTTGCAGTGGTGGAACAGGAACCGGAACCGCCCAATACCGGTTCTGATTTTTTAGAATTGGAACCGACTTTGTAAGGGTCTGTTCTGAGTAGGAATTGAAACCCTAGGTACTCGTCTGTTTCGGTTCTACCATATTTTTTTACCCACCCCTGGCTAGACATACAAAGAAATCTTAAAAAAAATTATATACAAAGTGATATAACAAAAAATGAATAGAAGAGTGAATACAAAAAGTCAAACTTATCATATTCACTCTTCCTTCCATTTTCTGCCACATCACTTTACGTAGAAATTTTTGTAAGGTTTCTTTGTACGTGTAGTATTACTCTTTTTTATTATAGAGACTTTAAATAGGGAGAAAGACATTTTCCCACCCAAGGTTTGGCGAAATGATGCTTTCCCACCCGTCAAGTTTCAAAATGACACTTTCCGATCCTTCGTCAGGTTCTGTTAGTATTTTCTGTTAATATTTAACTGAAAAGACAAAACTACCCTTAAATAGTTTATTTCTTAATAGCTTCTTGGCTACTCTTTCATAATCTATTAAGATTTTCTATGTTAATTAGTAAAAATGAAAAACATTATATTATGAAAAACATTATAAATTTAGTAGATTATTGAATAATAGTGATGAGATATTAATGACATTATAAATTAATTAATTAATAAATATTAAAGTCATTTAACTTTAAACAATTTTATAGCATTACTCCTCACTTTTTGCTTGGGGTTAACTATTTTTTCTTTTTTAACATTTTAATATCTGACTTTTTGACTGATTAAAAAATAATAAAAATTTATAAAGTCAAATATTTCAGAGTATTTTCATCTTTTTAATCAAATATTAATAAAAAAACATAACAAATCTTGACAAAGAATATCATTTTGAAACTTAACGGGTGAGAAAGTGTCGTTTCGCCAAACTTTGGGTGGAACAATGTCGTTCTCCCCTTTAAACATGAAAAGTTAGATCTTTTAAACTGTTGAAATTTATTTTAATTAAAAATATACACAACATTAGAGTTTTATAGGATTCAACCTTTTCTAATCTTATTTATTACACTTTCTCTCTCCCACATACTCTTTTCATTATTGTTGATGCTGGATTTTGACACCAACTATTCGTACGTGCAAAGTGCTAAATTGACCTAGAAATTACATATGAATAGGAAATAAAATAAATAAATGGGAGATGATTTTTAAAGTGGTTCGTATGCTCAAAGCGAATCCTACGTCTACTATCTTTTTTATAAATGAGAGATTACAATCAGGTCGCGAGTAGCGATCAAAGAATAGAGTTACAGAGAGGGAGAAGGAGTGTTTATGTTATCCGAATCTCGAAAAATAAAAAGGAGCACTCTATTTATAATAAAAGGTTTTTGGGTAATGATAACAAGTATGTAAGCGGGCAGGTGTCGTATAATTCCTACCTTGCTTCCCATTGGCCGATTACACAAAAGATATCCTTAAATCGTGCAGGGCTTGGGCAGGTGGGTGACTCCCAGCCACTCACTAGCCAAATCTTTACCTACCAAGTTGATGACAATCTTACTCCTTCTGTCCTTGGACAATGTGGCAGCGCCTAGGCGGCACAAAGCCTTCTTGAACTCTAATTGGTCCTTACTGACATAAGCTTATATCAACCTTGATTTTTTAGGCATAACAGAAGCCCCCCAGTTCTTAAAGTTCAAGGCTTGAACTTTAAGAACTTCATGATTATACTATGATTTGACTTGTCCTGAGGATCGCTTGCTCGAACTGTAAGTGGAGAACGACTAAAAGAACATGAAGTTCACAATCTAACTTGACAAGCAAACTGAGAGGAGGTCGTAACATGGATCTTTGAGAATTGCACAAGTGACCTGAGGTGATCGTCCCCTAAAGGTTCAGCGACCTAGGTCGGATTTTGCTCAGTGCCATACCAATGTGCTTTGAATTTTACCCATCACTCTTGACTTGAAAACACTTAGAATATTTTCGCTGGACATCGAAAGTCACTTCGCTTCGAGCTCAATACACAGAGAAGAGTGTTTCATTCGAATGAATTCTTCAGATGTTATCTGTTGCGCTTGATAGCTGGCCTGGTCAATAAAGTAAGGTTTAGCTGACAAACTTGTCTTTGCGCAATGAGTGTCATCTATGAGCATTAAATGCAAGTCATGCTGAAACAACATTCTCTTTTAAAGCATTAAATGCGAATGAGGGCGTATTTAATGTGGTGGAGATAACCACGCCGACGTTTGGTGTCTCCAACTGAGGGAGATGTCGATTGATCTCCACGAAGCATGAAAGTTACTCTTCACGAGGATTGGCGACACGTGGTTGCATCCAATGGCCAGGAATGTGTCTCGCCCAAACGTCGCTTACAAATGAAGCCAAAATGTTGCCTTCTTTCCTATAAAACCCTAAGCCCACTTCAAGTTTTTCACAAAACTCGAATCTTCAGAGAGAAAAACAGAGTTTTTGCACTCAAGAAACCAGTTCATTCTTCTTCCAGTTGATGCGCACTCACTGTTACGACATAATGTTTGTCCCCAACAGCCAAGAGGTAAGAAAAACTCTTCCTTTTCTTCTTTTCATTCCTGTTGAAAACTCGGTTTTTTTCACAACAATGGTGGGTTTGAGCGTCTGGTAAACTTACATGATGCACATTCTTGGATAGTGTTCAAAACAAAACACTCATAAGAATTAAAAACCTAGGGCACAAATCCTTGGGAACCCATTCTCAAGGATGTTTAGGGTTTTTAGGGGTTAAGAAAGGATAGTTAGGGTTTCTTTTGCTCTTTCAAGTCATCATATGAAACACTGTGTATGGAGATTGAGTCACCTCTACGTGTTGCACATTTTCAGACTTTAGGAGCAATGAAAGTTTTAGAGATGAAAGCAGTTGAGGGACAAACTCGCAGCCCCCGGGCACCTCCGTAGGTCCCGCATAGGTGGTACTATCAGTAGCCACTGCAGATGAAATTCAAAAGATGGTAGACCAGTTTGTGATCAACGTAAACATCTACCAGCATAGGTTGCACACCGCTCAAGACCTTATAGAGGGAATGGCTGCGATCTCAAAAGCAATCTTCAAATGCGGGGTGACGATACCTTTTCACCCCTTCATTAGATCAATCCTCAACCATTTCGAAGTCGTGCCATTTCAACTGACGCTAAATGCTTATATGATAGTAATTGCTATGTATGTCACATGCTGAGAACACAGATTCGGTGAGTTAACAACATTGGAACTTGTTGGAACTCGCATGCGCTTACTATTTAAAGAAAAGCAAGGACAATGATTCTTTTTACCTCTCGAAGTGATCTACGATCAAGGGAGGGATATTTGGTTACCCCAGTAACATTGCGACTTATGACACCAAACATTTCTTCTTCGAGTACGATGGTGTTTGTAAATTTAGGAAGCCAAGTAGGTTTTTCCCTTTTAATTTTTAAACTGACTATCCTTTCCTTTAACTCTTTTTTGGTAGTTAAGACTAATGGAATTTTTCCTTTTTCGCAGAGAACAAGACGATTAGGTTGTCAGCTCTAGCAGATTTCAACCGTATAGAGGCATTTGGTCGTTTACCTAATTAGAGTCACGATGCAAGACTACTCGTGACCACTGCCAACCTACGAAAGTACGATTTTTTAAACCTCGAGGCATCTTTGGAAGCTCCAGCTTGTAAGCATCTTCGTATCCAGAAGAACTTTTAGCCTTATATCAAATATGACTTTCTTTTGCTAACACATTTTTATGGTGTGTAGCGACCATGCCACCAAGAGTTTCGAAGCCACCGATGAAGGCCGAGGGGTTTGTATTCCCTCGGGTCAACCTGACCAAGTTAGCCGAAACGACCCCCGATGTCGTCCCCATATGAGGGATACAGATTGGCACCGAAAGACGACCATTTACGGAGTGATGCGAAGAAGCTCCTTACCCGTGGCTACTTGTGCCACGAAACAGAAGACCATGGGCTAGAAGACCAAGAAAAGGAAACAACTGACCACCAAGGAGAAAACGGAGTCGGAACCAAAGGGCCTTGGGGTGCTATCGGAGAGAACTCAACCCTACCCCATCACTCACTCTGGAATACCCCGAGGGGTGCCCCCGACACTTTGGCGACCCCGGAAGCTCACGCAAAGGAGAGGGAGCGACCACGATTGCCTAGAGGAGAGCAGGCAAGCAACAGGTCAAAGATGTACCTGCCCCTTCAGGGCTAGATTCATCCGTGTTGGATTTTTTAGGGTAACTGTCGGAGCATTTGCAGCCAGTAATGTACATCCTATTGGAATGCCAACTTGCCACGACCTTCGAGGAGTTTGTGGCTTCCCGACCTACCGATCTGGTGGCTACCGCGCTCCAACTACACAGTCAAGTAAAGCAATCTATTCTCTTCAAGAACTTTCTAATATCACTTGATTCCTTAACTTTTTTATGGTTTTTATAAAAGGAAACTAGCTTTTGAATCTTTTCCCATGTAGTCCCTACTCGCCCTGACCGTAACTCAGTTGAAGATCGACATGGACTCTGCCAGTAGACTCCATAAGCTGAAGGAGGAGAATGTCAAGCTGAAGCAGGACCTCGCAGCCATGGATGCAAAGGCAAAAGCGGCTCGCATATAGGCAGATTAGTACCTGACAGAGAGAGATTCTACTCTTCGGGCTATGGAATTTCAGAAAGTCAAGCTCGAAAATAGAGATGGGGACAACAAGGAGCTCTAACAGACAGTGGCGAGGCTCACCAAAATGCTGAGCAAGAGAGAGAGAGAAGGAGTTGGAGGTGAGCACCGATCACGCAAAAGTGGCGGTAGAGAATCGGGCTCAACTGTGGGAGAACTCCAAGAAATAGAAGAGGGCGATAGAGACGGACCTCGAGCTGTCTTAGAGGCATGTCCCTTCATTGACAGAGTAAATGAAGCAACAAAACCTCGAGCTCCAGAGGAATGTTGCTCACTGGGCAATACAAGCTATTTACTGCTTGCAACTGAGGAACCCATAGATGGACATCTCCGACCTTCCGGATGAATACCAGTCTATTCTTGTTTCCATACTTCAGGCTAAAGAGACCAAGCAACAGAAGGAACATGAAGCTCCTCCGAAAGATAATCAGTTGGAAACGAACATTCTCGAGGTCGGACGGATGATTCGGAGGCTGAGGATGGTCCAGAGGATTATGAGGTCGTGCCTGGGGAGCTTGGAAATGAAGACCAATGATCATTCTCTTTTTTGTTCTTATAGTTTCTCAGCTTAACTTTTGTAACTCCTCATCGCCTCTTATACTTACTTGCTCAATATATAAAATAAACTTTTGGCTACTTGTAATAGTACTTTTTTAATATAAGCACTTCACAAAACTAATATAACTTACCTGACCATTCAACTTGCAAAATGTTATAAAGAACAAGATTATTAAAAAGACTTGAGATCATGACACAAGTTTCTCTTCGAGAAGAAATGAAACAATCTTATTCCTAATACTTACAGGAAGGAAAATTTTACAAGTAAAAAATAAATGATCAAAGCTATAAGCAAGTTCAGAATTACTAATAATAATGGCAATGTTCAATATTCCAAGCTCGCAGACTTCGGAACCATTAAGCCTTTTGAGGTAATACATCTTAGGTCATATTACCTTAGCAATGCGGTATGGACCTTCCCAATTAGGTCCCAATACACCCGCATTTGGTTCCTTTGTGCCGAAAAGGACTTCTTTCATAACTAAGTCATTAACCTGAAAGTCCCTTCTCTTGACTTTAGAGTCGAAGAATCTTTTTGCCCACTATTGGTAGAAAGCTATCCTTAACCGAGCCTTGTCACGGTGTTCTTCAACCAAGTCCAGACTTGCATGTAAAAGTGTTTCATTGTCTATCTCATTAAAAAATTCCCTCCAAAGTAAACTAGTTCCTACTTCCACTAGAATCATCGCCTCGCAATCATACGCTAGCGAGAAGGGTGTTTCTGAAGTAGAGGTTCTCGGAGTTGTTCTATATGCCCATAACACTTCTGGGAGGTCATTGGCCCAATTGCCCTTGGCTGCGCCAAGCTTGATCTTTAATGTGGGCTTAATAGTCTTGTTGATAGCTTTAACTTGATCGTTGGCTTGCGATCTTGCTACTGAAGCAAATTTCTTATGAATCCTCAACTCGTCGCAAAACTGCTTGAATTCCTCATTGTCGAACTGTTTCCCATTATCAGAGATGAGCGTATGAGGAATCCCATAGCGGCACACTATATTCTTGAAGACGAAGTCTTTGAGCTTCTTAGTAGTGATCGCGACCGAAGGCTTAGCTTTGACCCACTTAGTGAAATAATCCATTACAACCACCGCATACTTGACACCCCCTTTACCGGTCGGCATGGGCCCGATGAGGTTAATTCCCTGCATAGAGAATGGCTAAGGACTGGTCATTGTCATTAGCTGGTAGAAAGGAGTTCGCGGGACATTCGCGAATCTCTGACACTTATCACACTTCTTCACAAAGTTGAAGGTGTCCTCGTGAAGTAGGAGCCAATAATATCCCTGATGGACAATTTTTTTGGTGAGAGATCGTGCAGTAGTATGATTACCATAGATCCCTTCATGTATCTCTCTCATGATATAGTCTGCTTCATCATCGATTACACATCGGATGAGGGGAGTGCTAAACCCTCGCTTGTACAATTGATTCCCGATAAGTGTGTAACGGGTAGTTTTAGTTCGCAGGATTCTTGCCTCAATCTTATCGTTGGGCAGAGTCTCATCTCGGAGATACTAAATAAGTTGAGTGATCCAAGAAGTAGATTCGGTTGTAGCTACTATTTGCTCAGGCGAGCTGATGTTGGGAACCTCGATGTACCGAACTGGAATGTTGTCCGGGACATTGGAGTGCAGTGAGGAGGCTATTTTTGCCAAAGCATCCGCGACAGAGTTACTATCTCTTAGGATTTGATTGATCATATAATGCTTGAAAGGCTCGAGCATGACCTTAGCTTTCCTCAAATAGCTAATCATGTTCTCTTCTTTGGCTTAATATTCTCCCAGGTTCTGATTAACAACCAGCTGGAAGTCGCTATAGATGTCAACCATTTCGACCTAATTTCTCTTGCTAGTCGCAAACCAGCAATTAGCGCTTCATATCCGGTCTCATTATTCATAGCTTTGAATCCGAACCTAAGGATTCCATGAATCCAAGTCCCTTCGGGACCGAGGAGTAGAAGACCAGTTCGGCTCTTCTTCTGTTCAAAGACCCATCAACATAAAGGCTCCAAGTTGATGAGTTCTGAACAATTTCCTAAACAACTTCATTGGTTGGCTATTCGGGTTCTCGATCTAGCTGATAGGAGAACTCTAAAATAAAATCAACAACAACTTGCTCTTTAACTGAAATCTTCAATCTGTAATGTAGATCGAACTGACTTAATTCCATAGCCCATTTAAGTAACTTACCCAAAGCCTTCGGCTTCTAAAGAACTTGTCTAAGTGGGTAGTTGGTCAAAACATGGATGGTATAAACATGGAAATAAGGTCGCAGCTTCCTGGAAGCGATCAGCAAGGCATAGGCTAATCGTTCCATCTGTGAATACCGAGTCTTAGCATCCAGTAGTTGCTTGCTTGTGTAATACACTGGCCATTGAACTCTACCCTCTTCCTGAATGAGAGCTACGCTAACTGCATACTGAGAGACAGACAGGTAGATAAATAAGATTTCCTTAGGAAAAGGCTTGGATAGAAGATGTGGCTTTTTGATATGTTCTTTTATGCTCTGGAAGGCTTGCTCACATTCTGGAGTCCATTCGAACTTCTTGTTAACCCTGAGTACTTTAAGAACGGCAAGCAACGATCTGTTGCTCTCGATATAAAGTGACTAAGAGCCGCTATCTTCCTATTCAAGCTCTGAACTTGCTTTCGATTTGTGGGACTTTTCATATCTAGGAGAGCTTGAATATTCTCGGGGTTGATCTCAATCCCCTAGTGGTTAACCATATACCCCAAGAATTTCCCTGTGGATACTCTAAATGAACACTTATGAGGGTTAAGCTTCATTATATATCTTCGGAGTACGTCGAACATCTCAGCGAGATGTGTTATGTGATCTGAAGCGACATGCAACTTAAGCAGCATGTCATCGACATAGACTTCCATTGATTTTTCAATTTTCTCAAAAAACATACAGTTAACCAAATGCTGCTAGGTTACCCCAGCATTCTTCAGATTGAAAGGCATGACCTTATAATAGTACAGTCCTCGATATGTGATGAACGAGGTATGCTCCTTGTCAGACTCATACATCGGGATCTGATTATACCCCTAGTAGGCATCCATGAAGCTTAACAGCTCATGCCTAAAGATGGCGTCCACAAGCTAATCGATCCTAAGCAAAAAGAAACTGTCCTTCGGACAAGATTTGTTAAGATCAAAGAAATCAATACACGTTCGCCACTTGCCATTGGGTTTCTTCACCAAAACCGGATTGGCGACCCAACTCGGGTAATAAGCTTCCCGAATGAACCTGTTTGAGAGGAGCTTAACCACCTCAACTTTAAGAGCAGCATAGTACTCGAAGTCCATGGCTCTTCTCTTCTGGCGAACCGGCTTGACCGTGCTGTCCATGTTAAGTACATGACATATTATATTCAGGTTGATCCCAACCATATCAACATGAGTCCATGCAAAAACATCAGTATTTTGCTAAGGAAACTCGTTAAATCTGCAGCGAGCTGAGGGCTGAGATTACTCCCGATTCTGTTACAAACAGAGAACTGATTGTAATTTTCTCTTGTATTGCATTGACAAATTATACATCAATATATAGGAAAATAAAGAACTAATCTAGGAAATAAATAATCTAATCTAGGAAATAAAAAATCTAACTTCCTATTTTACAGATTTGTTCCTATTATGTATTGATTACAATCCTAATATCCTATTATAGATTTATACATTCCTATTTTACAGATTTGTTCCTATTATGTATTGATTACAATCCTAATATCCTATTATAGATTTATTCACTTAATCATGTAATATCTGTAAGATTTTGCATGATTATCTACAACAATCTACAACACTCCCAATTCTCAACACTTACGTCAGCTCACTCTAGTTGATAGATACCTCAGACAAAGACTCAACCGACCCACTATAGGAATACTCCTGAACACGAGGATCTATGCAGTCTTCCACTAGACCTGGCTGTGGTTCGATCCTGCTGATTGTCATTACCTGCTC
Organism: Pistacia vera; assembly: GCF_008641045.1. Lineage (NCBI taxonomy): Eukaryota > Viridiplantae > Streptophyta > Magnoliopsida > Sapindales > Anacardiaceae > Pistacia > Pistacia vera. Next base: position 77,603 of record NW_022195193.1, on the reverse strand, counting down.
GGGAATGCCCACTGGCTTCCCTTTCCCTTTGCATGTCATCTACACTGCTTTCACATAGCAGTCGCAAGATTCGCTCTAAGACCCTTTCATTTCCCCACAACCCGTCGGAGTGGGGAATTTCATCTTCAGATGATAGATGGAGGTGACGACCTTGAAACTTCGCAGTAACGATCGTCCCAGAATGCCATTAAAAGCGAACGGGCAGTATACCACTAAGAATTCTGTCATCTTGGTCACTTTGTTGGTCTCACCCAAAGTGACAAGAAATGCGATCGTACCTTTAGGAATCAGATGATCCCCAGTAAAACCACAGAGATAGATAGAGGCAGGCTTCAGATTTTCCTTGTCCAATTGCATTTCCTCAAAAGCTCATTGAAATAGGATGTTCACAGCGCTACCATTGTCCACTAGTATCCTATGGACTTCGCACCGACCTATTTCAAGTGTGATGACAAGTGAATCCTCATAGGGATGATGCAATCATACTGCATCTTTTTCTGAGAAGGTAATCTCTTCTTCTCTGCGAACCTTAGTGGGTCATGATGCTGTGCTCATCACACTTCGAGGTCATGGCGAGCTTCTTGAGCGTACCTTTCCTAAGCACCTCGAGAATTCCTTATGAGGTGCAGTCCTCCAAAAATGATCCCCACGAAGTAGAGACTCTTACGACCCCGATGTTTCTTCCCTTAGTCCCCTTAATCCTTCTCCCAAACAAGAGTCGGACCATCAACATACTGCTTAAAGTGCCCCTGCTCAATGAGGTCTTCAATTGTTTACTTGAGAGCTTGACACTCATCGGTGTGGTGTCCATTATCCCGATGATAACGATAATATTTCTTGTTGTTTCTTACTAAAGGGGGGTTGTTCATGGGGGTTGGCTGTCCAAGCAGGCTAGCTTCTTCTAACTTGTCTAGAATGGCAGAGGAGTATATTGATTCTTGTCGCGATCGCGACGAGGAAACTGGGCATAAGATTTCTTGGGCTCAAACTGTTATTTCTTTCCCTTCCGCTTATTGTCATTAGCCCATCTATGACCAGCTCTTCTACTACCCTCCCCCTGTTATAAGCACTGGTTGAAGGACTAGGGTCGTGGCGATTAAGAGCGACCATAGAATTCTCTATTCGGATGTACTTTTTAGTAAGGTCGTAGAAGTGGGTGAGGGAAATGTCATCCTTGGATTGTAGCTTTTTCCACAGGTCGGTCTGTGGGCGAACTCCCGCAATAATGAGAGTGAGAACAGATTCTTCAGGCGTGTTAGCCACCTTGTACAGCTCTTTATGGAACCTATCAATGTAGGACTGGAGAGATTCATTCTTCTCATGCCGCATGTTGCTCAGATAGCTTAATGGCATTGAGAACTTCTTATTTGCTTGGAAGTGTCTCAAGAATAACGAGCTCATTTGCTGCCACGATTTAATAGATCCTAGAGGAAGCGATCTAAACCAGTGCTTACCGTGGGTAGTCAAGCTCACTGCCAAACAGCGACATTTAGCCAAGTTGGAAGCTTGGTAAAGCTCTATGAGGTATTTAAACTCATGAAGGTGATCTTGCAGATAAGAATTCCCATCGAATGCTTGCATATCAGGCATTCTAAACCTTGATGGGAGAGGAGCAGCTAACACTGCTGTAGAAAAGGGAGACACATCAACGACCTGCCCACGCTTATTTTGCTAAGCTCTAAGCTGATCCAGAGCTTGCTGTAACTCCTCAATCTGAGGCAGCAGAGCTACTTGAGGATCACTTTTCGCAACGTGGGTTCGACCCTCATGATTACGATTGAGGAAAAACCGTAGATCGGACTCTTCCTCACCTCAGTTGGAAGCTCCGGTGTGCCTTGACACACGCTGACTAGAGCTGTGTGAAGGCAATTAATGGTTTGGGGAGTTATCCCTACCTCCACGGTGGTCAAAACTGACCCGCGGTTGGTAGGGGTTTCCCTGCCTTGCACTCTTGTGGGGGTGCACATGCAATGTCTCGTGGAACGGTTCATGATGCGACATATCACCAAGTCACAAAGCCATAAGTATTCTACCTGCTTCACGACCGGTATTTGCTGGTCCCTTGGAGCCTTTCGGCCTATTACCTGCCACCTACTTTCCCTTGTCTTTACGCGTTGTAGTGCGCGCGGCATGAGCCTTTGCCCGTTTCCATGCTTTAGTGCGACCTACAGGCGTCTTTGATGGTGGCACCGTCTTGTTGGACTTGGGTGGTATGACCTGATCCAAACAGTTTAACGTTCGGTTAACTGTTTGGAAAGTATTATTGAATCTCTCCAGGTAATCCATCACAGCTAGGTCGAGCTGTGAGCTCGAAGGAATATCTGTCGTGGTACTAAATCGGGGGCACTTTAGGAGAAGTGTCATCTTGTACCCAAAGGACTTCCTCGTTGTTGGGACTAGCTCACTTGGTTTCGAAACCACGAGCCATTTGTTAGCGAACATAACCAATTAATCAGAGATTCCTGATGAAGAGTGGATACTAAATTAGGCCCTCATTCTAGCGTCAAACTGTTGATGCTGGAATTTGACACCAACTATTCGCACGTGTAAAGTGCTAAGCTGACTTAGAAATTACACGTGAATGAGAAATGAAATAAATAAATGGGAGATGATTTTTAAAATGGTTCGGATGCTCAAAATGAATCTTACGCCCATTGTCTTTTTATAAATGAGAGATTACAATCAGGTCGCGAGTAGCAATCAGAGAATAGAGGTACAGAAAGGGAGAGGGAGTGTTTACGTTATCCGAATCCCGAAAAATAGCGGGGAGCCCTCTATTTATAGTAAGAGGTTTTTGGGTAATGATTACAAGTTTGTAAGCAGGCAGGTGTCGTACAATTCCTACCCTACTTTCCATTGGTTGATTGCACATGAGATCTCCTTAAATCGTGCAGGGCTTTTGCAGGTGGGTGACCCCCAGCCACTCACAAGCCAAATTTTTACCTGCCAAGTTGATGACAGTCTTACTCCTTCTGTCCTTGGACAATGTGGCAGCGCCTAGGCAACACAAAGCTTTCTTGAACTCTAATTGGTCCTTGCTGACATAAGCATGCGTTAGTCCTGATTTTTTAGGCATGACAATTATCATTACGTCACCAATATAAATATTGTACAACTCTTTTATTGTGTATATTTTAAATTTGAATAAAATCCATATCTAAGGACTCAAATTTAAAGTCCTGAGTAATAAAAATTATAGGACGTCCTAAAAGAGAAGAATTCTATCGATTATTTATATATATAATATATATTTATTTATTGAGATGCGAATGTTTATATATATATATATGTTTTAAAGCTTTTATTTTAAGGCGCGTACCAGATTTTAGTGATTAGTAATCTTGTAGGGATCTTTAGGTTTTGAAAATGATCTGATCTCTCCTCAAAGTTTGGGATATTTTTTACCCAGGTATTTAAGAAAGTTACAAATACGCCCAATTTTTTCCCTCCCAAATTTTGTTCCCAAAAAATTTAGGTTTCGGAGCTCTGAACGAGCACAGGAGGAAGGAATTTGATGCGAGTTTCAGAGCAATTATGTATTCAAGCGAAGAAATGATACCTCTATTCTCTTCTTCAATGGATCCTCCGTCGCAACAACGAGAAGAAGAGCAACCCCCACCGTACGAACACATTCATCAAAACGACTTCTTTCATCGAAAGTAAGTTAACTTCTAAATTATTCGTTTATTTTCTCCAGTGCTATTAAATTAACGAATTAATTAATTAATTCTTCAAAATTCGTAGGCATAAGAAGCAGAAGGAAGAGGATATTGCCGTCTGTGTATGTAAATATGATCCCAGTAATCCAGAGAGCGCGTGTGGTGAGAGGTGTTTGAACGTGTTGACAAGCACTGAATGTACTCCTGAATTTTGTCCTTGTGGTGTTTTTTGCAAGAATCAAGTATGTTTTCTTTGTTTATATTTATATATGGATTGAATTTTGTTTTGCAATTACTATGAATTTGATTTTGTAAGCATATATGGTGGTTTTTGTTGAATTAGCGCGATGAATTGCGTTTATAATGAGTTTTTTGTAAACTTTAGTGAGAGTTCTTTGTGTTTCTATGAATTAGATGATCAAGTCGATTTTATGGTTGGAAGTTTATCTTTTATGGACTAAACAGGGATAGGGTTATACCCATGTGGGACCCATTGTGAATTGACCAATTGTGAACTGTCACGTCAGGATTGTAAGAGAAAGTTTGTGAGAGAGGGTTGTTGGTGTAGTATTATTCTTCTTGTTGTAAGAAGGTGTTGTTTGTTGTTAGGGATTTTGCATGGAGTTTCTTAAGATTTAATTAGAAATCTTCTTTTAGGAGGTTTCTACCTTTTCTGAAAAACAAGGAGTCTGAGATTTATCCTAGTTTTCAAATTTTGGGTATGGAGAAGATGTTACTGTTTTGAAGTGAGACGTTTTTATGATATGTCGGTATTTGGCATGAATTTATGTGAGATTTAGCCTAGTTTTAAAATTTTGGGTATGGAGAAGATGTTACTGTTTTGAAGTGAGACATTTTTATGATGTGTCGGTAACACTGTCCTTTAGTTTTGGCTTGAATTTTTGTGAGATTTATCCTAGTTTTAAAATTTTGGGTATGGAGAAGATGTTACTGTTTTGAAGTGAGACAGTGTTATGATGTGTCGGTAGCACTGTCCTTTTGTTTTGGCTTGAATTTTGTTAGAGTTTATTTGGTTGGAATGTTGGTGGCGCCTAAGTATGCTTGACGGGTTTGAGATTTTGGATGTTAATAGATTCTCCATGAATAAATACACAGAGTAATCTTTAAATATTGGAAAAATTGAGGGGCAACTAATAAAGGCAGTGGTGGTTAGTAGCAAAACACATATATTTACTCAAGTAATCCTCTATGTAGATGAGGTTGCACATTTTTGTGTATGCACGCATGTGTCTATATTCTTTTGTTTGCATTTATGTTGTTATATTTGTGAGTGAGGGCCTCTAATGTTTGAATTTTGACTGCTTTTGTTCTCTCTCTCTCTCTCTCTCTCTCTCTCTCTCTCTCTCTATATATATATATATATATATATATATATTATGTACTTGATATAAAAAAAAAATGAAAAATTTTTGGTACTTTCTTTGTTCTTTATGTGCCTTTTTTCCTTTATATGAAACTATAACCTTTCTAAGGGTTTGTGCAAGGTGGATATTATAAGTTTGCATGAATTTTCTTACTTAGAAGAGATACCTTTCTTGTTGTCAACTTTGTTTTATACTTCTCTTGATTTCTTTTTCATTTTCCCAAGAGCAGATATCTATGAAGTGTATGTAAATTGATTTCTTAACAAAGAGGAAAAAATATTATGCATCCACATGCAAACTTCATTTTGTTACAACACATATATCAAAACTACCTTGCCACACCCTCAGATTACTATTGCATTTATGAGTGGACATGTAGCTTTCTTCCATGCATTTATTATGTTGTTTACTTGCATAAAATATTTGAACAGTGGCATTGTCACAACAAGTCTAAAGTTTGATGATTTTTTGTGTTCCTGAGTTCCCTGTCCATGCATTATGAAGATAATATTGTTATTTTCTTTTTTCTTGGTGCAATTATGATGTTACATATGTTAACTGCTTCACAGAGATTTCAGAAGTGTGAATATGCTAAGACAAAGTTGTTTAAAACCGAAGGCCGTGGATGGGGTCTTTTGGCTGATGAGAATATAAAGGTATTACTTACCAAACTAGCATTATTCTTGTTGTCATCAATAAAGTTTTCATTATTGATTTATTTATTTTTTTATCCTCAGCTGTTGAAAAAATTACTCAATAAGATTATTTGAACATTCTTGATTGTAAGGGCAATATCAGGATATCTTATCTGCTTATTGTATCTATTGTAGGCATGCTAGCATTTTATGTTTCATAGATTTTTTAAGGCATATAAATGCAGTTTTCATCTTTAGAACATATTTTATCCTGATTCTTCTTGTGTAAAGTTGACATGATACTATTGGAATTATTTTTGTGTGTTACCATTTGCTTTTTGGGTTATATTGCAGGCAGGCCAATTTATTATTGAGTACTGTGGTGAAGTGATATCATGGAAAGAAGCAAGGAGAAGGTCCCACACCTATGAAATTCAAGGTGGACAAAAAAGCATAAAATTTATGTTTATATTACTTTGTTTTCCTTTTCTCTGGAAACTAGTTTCATCTTTTTGTGTGGCCTGATGCAGGTCTGAAGGATGCATATATCATTTGTCTTAATGCTGCTGAATCCATTGATGCTACTGTAAAGGGTAGCCATGCTAGGTTTATAAATCACTCATGGTGAGACACTTAAGTGAGAGCAAAAGTTGGGGGAAAAATAGAAATACTATTGTCAATAGTTTGAGGCACTTTTACTGATAACAGTTGTTCAAAGTTGACATTAATTGATTCTTCTTTCTAGTTTTCAGCCAACCAAATTGTGAGACAAGAAAGTGGAATGTATTGGGAGAAATCAGGGTTGGAATTTTCGCAAAGCAAGATATTTCCATTGGAACTGAACTAGCATATGACTATAATTTTGAATGGTATGGTGGCAACAAGGTTCGCTGCCTCTGTGGTGCAGCCAGCTGTTCTGGATTTCTTGGAGCAAAATCTCGTGGTTTCCAGGTAAACTCTGAAAGACTTTGATCTGTAATAAATTTTAGTTCTGAAGAAATATGCAAAATTGTCTGACCCCATGTGGTGTGCTTGAAAACTGAGGCCATATGTAAAAATTGATTTTTACAGAAACTGTTGCTTTCACAAGTTCTTGTTCAAATAGTTCAAGTTAAAAATATGCTTTTTATATAGCAGTAATTGTAATTTATGGATATAGAAGTAAACATATGAAGATGTCTTTCCCACCTATCTGACATGCTAATGTCAACTCAATGTGCAAGCGAATTGTGACTGATTAAATAATGGCATCGATTAGGTGGTATCTTTATTAGAAAGTTACTTATTTTGCATGATTCACTGTTTAGAATGGACATGCACATTCTTTGTATTTTGTCCAGATTATGTTTCCAATGTCCTGCATGCAGCTGATATTTGTTGTTCAGCTCAGACTGTAATCTGGGAGGTTGACATTCTATTTTAGCTGAGTCCTGGGTGCCAACCTATTTGACGAATTGGTTCTAAGGAACACTTTCATAAGGATTTTGAAAGAATGGGTAACCCTATTAGAAATGAAAGGCTTTATATGGCACCCTAATTGGTGAAAGCTTTGGTTCCTAATATCAGAGATACATCTGTCCAGAGATATGGAGAAGATTTAGCTTTAGTGCTATGTGTCAAGTAATGATAAACATAAATTTCAATCTGCTTTATAGTCTTGGTTAGTCAGTATTTAGTGAAGTTTACCTCCTGTGAAGATTGTCTAAAGAGAATGATGTTGGGGGCTTTCTTAATTGATTTGGGCATCAGTGGGCCAATTGTTCTATTTCGTACAATTTTGTTTTTAGCTTTCTCATGGCATTTTACTGCTTTGTTCAGGCCATATTTTTTTAAAAGTGAAAACTGAACCTCTTTTGTTGATTTAGTTGTAATAATCTATTTTTGCCAATGTGCTGCAAATTCTTAACAGGAGGATACTTATCTCTGGGAAGATGATGATGACAGGTAATTCATTATCCTTAATGATCCATCTATTTGCAACTTGGCGGTTCCAATGCTTTGAGCTAGTGATTATTATCTAACTTTTTGATTTTTTTTAATGATTCATTCATTGGCGATTCCTAGTCTTCATCATAACCATTTTCAGGTCATGAGTATATGTCAGCAATATACTTGAATTTACACATATCATCTGAAAATGATTATTGACTTGGCCACCCTGGCTGGTTGAGTTGGAGTAGGCCAGCTAGTTAGGCACTTAATAATATGGAGGATGGTTTGGGACAGAATTTAAATGTGCCTAATGTACACACCTTGACTTTGGGCAAAGTTTTTAGAATAATATGGACTTGGATGACGGCTGAATTTCTAGCATTCTTAATTTTTGTACATGTGAGAAATTTATACCTAGAAGGACTCTTTGCCCTGCAGCTGTAGAGGCTGCACAAACAGTTGATGCACCACCCTCCTTGTTCATTACTTACCTAGCTGCATTCTCAAAAATATGATTTTAATCACTGAAGAATGGGACATAAGTCAAACCAAATGCTAAAGCCTAATTTCCTTGGAAGGGACCTTACAAAGCCCTAACCATCTTAAACTTGGGTCAGATTACCTTGAGAGAAGTTTTGAAACCCTAAGAGCCTCTAAAGTATTGTGCTTGGAACTCTTTTGTATATATCATGCATGTCAAATACATGTCTGCTTGCTGACTTGTATTCTCCTCTCCCTCAGCAACATAATAACTACTTCAGTAACATACCTCTGGAGTGTGATAAATCCTGATATTTGCACATTGTAAATGTAGAGAATGTGATGGGGAGGGTGGTTTACATGATAAGGGTAAAGGTCCTTCGTCAGGCAGTTAGTGACCAACTCCTTGCTGTTCTAACTGTGACATTGTTGTCCAGTTTGCTTCCGCAGTTTGCCTAACAGTTGATAAACGTTCCTGAGGGACTTCAGAACCTAATTAATCTCATCACTGTTTTCACTTAACTATTTTCGACAGAACCCACTTAAGTCTTCAACCGATTGCTGACCTGATGCTATTCTTAGAATGTGAAAGCTGATATCAGATCACGAGGAAGTTCTAGGTTTCTCAAATTTATCAAATTGTTGCAAAAGTGGACCTTTTTTCTCTTTTCTTTCCTGTTGTTGCCATAGAAGCTCATGAAGTTTAGTAAATGTGTACGTAATGTAGATTTCTCTTCAATATTAAAACCTTTTTGCATATGGTACTTGAAACTCATTATTAACTGCATTTTTTTTCTTTTTCAGTTCCTGGGGTGCTTTTTAGGCACCAACTTCTGATATACTTTTTCCATATGTTTCTCTTGACCTGCCTGTTTGGTTACAGGTATTCGGTGGAAAAGATACCACTCTATGATTCTGCAGAAGATGAGCCTTTCACCAAGCTTCTCAAAAGTATGGATTCATCAGAACTTGAAATTGATGCCAATGGGAAAAATGACTTTGCCATGGCACTGAGTGTTGGTGTTAAAAGTGAACCCCTGTTGGAATCTACTTCTCTTGTTGTTCAGCCACCTGAATCAGTTCCAATGGAAGGTGTAGTTGTGAATATTGTACCAAAAACAGAAGAAAATGAAGACACAAAATTGTATTCGCAAGACACTCAACAGGCCTTTTCACAAAAGAATGCAATGATATCTCGCATCAAAAGTAACAGTGCATGCCGGAACTATCACATTGGTCCAGGCCCTGTGCCAAGGAAAAGGTCACAGCCGTATTCTAATGGAAAGTCGAAAAATCTTGCACAAAAGCAAGTTGATGCAAAACATGTTGCCCAACTCTTGGCATCAAAAGAAGCACAAGAGGAGATTCTCAGAAATGAGGTACGAATTATGCCTCTCTATGATAATAGAGTGGAAGAACTGTTGTCATTTTAACATTAAATCCAATGAGCTTCGTGAGATCCATTAGGTTGGAGCAAGTTACAAAAATTTTCATCTCCCCTTGAAAATTCTGAGTTTTCACAGGAAATGAAGAGGGAGGCCACCTCCCAGCTCTCGTCCTTGTATGATGAAATACGCCCAGCCATTGAGGAGCATGAGAGGGACAACCAAGACAGTGTGGCCACAAGTGTAGCTGAGAAATGGATCGAAGCGTGCTGCTTGAAACTGAAGACAGAGTTTGATATGTATTCCTCCATTATAAAAAATGTTGCCTGCACTCCGAGAAGAACACTCGACCCAGTGAAACCTAGCGGCGGAGACAATCCCAACGATGTGAAGTATTTGGGGTTCTGAAAGAGCTGGTAACTATTCCCTTATATCCATTCTACTTTAATTTATCAAAGATTTAGAAAGTATGAAGTCAATTTTTAGCTTCTTTATAGGGTTTTTCAGCTTCCAGATTCTAGCACTAATCAAATGCAACTTCAATCTCAGAAAATCCATGTCATGTATATATTATTTTTATCTGTTATCTATCTTAAACAATTAATTCTGCCACATTAACATCTTTTTTATCTCAAAAATCATTGCGAGTGCTCTCTCAGTATGTTTTTGTATACTTCAAAAAGTCCATGATCGATCGAGTACATTTTCATTAATTTATACATATCGACTATTTAGTGTGCAGTCGATGTAATACAATGAATTTAAATTTTTTCGAAGATTGGTATTGATGCAGTAACATTATGGAATTTAATCGATAATTAAGCCCCTAATTGCCGGTATAATTTGGTGGGCTTGTAGTTGTAGCGTACCTTACACTTCTATATGGTATATTATGCTATTATTTAGTTACAAATCCAGTGTTGTCTTTGATTTTTTTTTTTTTTTTTTTTTTTTAATTTTTTAATAATGGTTGAAACCTAAGCAAAACCGCGTGGGTCCCTTGGAAAGTTGCCACGTAATCACTGGGCCTGTTTTTCAGTCGGGCCACGCAGGGTGATTTTGACCCTCTGAATTTTGTGAAAATAGTTACTGAATTTGAGGTTGATGACCTTAGTCAATTCTTTATATGTTTAATTCAAATTCAATAATAACGTGTTTAATACTTATTTTGGACTTTTCTTCTTAAATTTACGTATAAATTCATGTTTAAAATAGTTCTCCTAAAATACTTTACCTTTGTTATTAATGCTATAAAGAAAAAAAAAAATTAAATCTTTATTAAAATAACATAAAATATAAATTACAAGAGATTTTTCTATATAAAAAAAATAATACGTTACATTAAATTTGATGGTATTGTTGAAGATGTAACATTTTATATGATAAAGGCCTGATATGTAGTTTTCATTAATATTCCTCATCATATTATTGTTATTGAACAACAACATAATATGAATGACCGATATTATGAATAAACAAATATTTTATTTTTATTATTGTTTTTAATTTTTTTTTTCTTGTTTTAAATATTTCCAACTATTAATTCTTCGTTCTTGTTTAATTTATTCAAAGTCTCGCTTATATTAAAGAATTGTGATATAGATTAAAAAATAACCGCAATCTTCCACGTCGTAAGAATAAATATTCATCTCTCAATTAATATAAAACCTAATAAAAACTCTATGTTTGGAATTTTCAAATCTCATACATCAAATTACTCTTTAACTAATCATACTTAGAAACCTAATTATCTAATAATTCAAACAATAAGTCAAGTGTTCTTCTTCTCGACATCACCTACCATTCCTTTCTCTATATCATCAACCCTTCTTTTTCTTCCTTCCCTACTAGAATATTAAATACACCATTTGAAAATACTAAAATCAATCTATCTGTTCTGATAATATTTAATATTTATAAACCATTTTTCTCTGTATTAATCGTAAATTATAAACCATTTATCAGAAATTCAATATACGTTATCATTTCATCATATCTTCGTCACTTTGAATAAGGCATACATACATGGTAGAACTCAGAAGGTAACATTACCTTGACAATGATCTTTAAATCAAAGTCAATTTGAATCATTAAGTTAGAAAATGAGATAGTTAAAAATATGTTACATTTATAAACTTAATGTAGCTATCACAGTATTTCTTATATTATAGTTATAAGATTTATTCCATGTATTATTTAAAAAAAAAAGTTGAATACATTGACCCAAGTTTGAAATAAAATAAAATCCCTTGATACTTTTGAAATAACAAAAATTTATTTAAATCATTAACAAATAATTAGAATTTAAAGTATTATAAATTAATAAATATTTATGGAACTATCTTCTTTGTTTGTTTTAAAAGAGTAAATGACTTTTTCCCACCCAAGGTTTGTCTTAATAACACTTTCCACCCAAAAAGTTTCAAAATGCCACTTTCCCACCCAACAATTATGTTCCATCAATATCCAAAATTTACTTCACTTTCTCAACTGGCATTCAGGAATTACCATAAGTCAGGGTAAGAGAATTTTTATAGTGTGAAGGCCGGTGGATCGAATGGTGGTGATGTTTAAATATTCGTCGTTGGAATCAGTTAGAAATCAGCTAAGAATAAGAAGCTAAGAAACCCTAGCTTTGCGGTGACCAACAATCGATGAGAAATCAGATGTTGAAGTGAGAGGGGACCGAATGTTTAATGGTGGTGATAGAGAGAATTTTTGCCACTAGATCAACTTTAAGTAGTATCAGAATATTGACTTTAAGTTAAAAAGTGACAGTTTGAAACTTTTTGGGTGACAGGTTCTATAAGGCAAACCTTGGGTGGGAAAAGGTGTTTACCCGTTTTGAAACCTAAAATCTATGAGCATAGATTTTTGTAATATCTAGAATAGAGATTTTTTTGTTATTTAATCGTGCATGAAGGGTGTTATTGTCGTTAACCTTTAAATATTAAGCAACGGTCCCATCCCAAAAATTAATGGTCAAGATCAATCCTCCCACGTCCACACCACTCCACCAAATCCCACCCCACTTTCGTTGACTCGCCTTCTCCACGACGACTCTCTCTTCATCTTCCTTGTAAAAACCCCCCGCCCCCATAATGGCGGCTCCATTTCTTCATCCTCTTCTCCTTTCTCTCCCAACTCTTCACAACCAAACTCTCTCTCTTTCTCTCACTTCAAACCCACCACCATGCCCCTGGCTTCACCTGTCCAAGGCCTCCTCGCCGCCATCGCCAGCTTCTTCTTCATCACTCTAATCTTGGCCGTCATCTTACTTTTCTGCAAAAAGACCCGCAAACCTGAAACCCGGAACCGCACCCGGGACTCCGCTAGGACCCAGCCCCACGCCGAATTAACATCCATCGCTACCTTCGATAGCGCCTCCTTTGACCCTTCTCTCAATCAAATCTCCATGGCCGAGCTCCTCGACGCCACCAAGAACTTCTCCTCCGATCTCATCATCGGCGACGGCAGTTTCGGCTTCGTCTACAAAGCCAAGCTCTCGAACGGCGTCACCGTCGCTATCAAGAAGCTCGACAAGGACGCGTTTCAAGGGTTTCGCGAGTTTCGGGCTGAGATGGAGACTCTCGGGAAGCTCCGGCATAGAAACATCGTTAAGATTCTCGGGTACTGCGTCTCGGATTTGGATCGGGTTTTGATTTATGAGTTTGTCGAGAAAGGAAACCTCGACCAATGGTTGCATGACACGGTGACGGAGAGTGATGACGTGGACGATACTAGACAGTCGTTTTGCCGGTTACCGTTAAGTTGGGAGACGAGAGTGAACGTGGTGAGCGGCGTGGCTAATGGGCTGGCGTATTTACATGGGCTTGAAAAACCCATTATCCATAGAGACATCAAGGCGAGTAATGTGTTGTTGGATTCGGATTTTGAGGCCCATATCGCCGATTTCGGGCTTGCCAGGAGGATCGACACGTCACACTCACACGTGTCGACGCAAGTAGCCGGTACGATGGGGTACATGCCACCGGAGTACATGGGTGGGAACACGGCGGCAACAGTGATGCTGGATGTTTATAGCTTTGGGGTGTTGATGATCGAGGTGGCAACGCAGCGGAGGCCCAATTGGCCAGCGATCGTTGACGGGAAGGAAGTTGGACTGGTGGAGTGGAGTAGAACAATGGTGGAGCAAAATAGGGAAATTGAAATGGTGGATTCAAATATTTCAAGGGAAGAATTGAGTGAAAATAAGGTTAAGGAGTATTTCAGGATTGCTTGTAATTGTACCAATGAGAAAACAAGAGAGAGGCCGGCAATGAAGGAAGTGGTTAAGGATTTGGAAGAATTGGCATCATGAATTTGGATTTTGTAGGTATAAAAAACATGCCTTCATTTGTTTTCTTGATAAGATTGTAAATAGTTTTATGTTTGCTTACAAATATTAAATAAATTTGAATTCCGTTCGAAGGGGTAATGAATAAATTTAACCAACGATGATGTGATTGCTTGAATATGATCATACGAGAGAATGTGTTAAAATTAGCTTACTTGATTCATGAAATGAACCTAAATTTAGATGGTTTATAAGTGTTTGTTGAGAAGAAATCTTTAGTATAACAAATGTATGTGCGTCGAACCAATCAAAGGACATCAACAGGGCATCCTTTTGTTTTCATAGATACTTTTGGTTATGAAATAAATCGGTAGCCTAATGTGAGGGAATGAGTTTGGACTCTTTTAACAAATATTTGCTTAAAATCAAACTCATGGATGGTTAAGTCTTCAAATTTATTAAAATGTATCAACATTCAACAAAGATGATAAGCTTTCGGGAAAGAGAAGAGCAATAACTGAAAATTATATCAGAGTTAGGTAAAATGCTGAAAAAATTTTAGTACATTTTTAGAAAACATTTTCTCAAAATATTTAGATTATTTTTTAACACCCTACATTTGTTAATTTAGTTAAACAGTTCTCATAATAAAAGTTTAAAATTAACAAAAATATCTTCACCCACCCAAGTCACTATCGGCCGTTGGCCACCACCGCCAGACAACAGCTAATAGTCGTCAGAACGGCGTACGACCGGCTAGATCTGGTTGATCTTTAGTCATCGTCAACAGCCAGATCTAGCCAAAATCTAGCCATCTATGGCTAGACCATGGCCGACAATGGCTAGACGCCGATCAATCATGCGTCTTTCTAGCGCCGGCAAACGATGGTGGCCGGAGATGGTGGTCTTGGGTGGATTGATTTTTAGAATGGGAGAAGTAAAAGATAATTATTTTTAGTTGAATAAAGTTGGAAAAATGTTTTGAATTGAGTAGAATAGGATAATGATGGGTGTGTTTGTTTTGTTATTTTGGATAGGATTTTGGGAATAATATTGGGTAGGTTTGGTTTATTATTTTAGATAGGATTTTGGGGATAGTATTGAGTTATTGGATAGGGGAGTATTACGAGGTAAACTTAAAAAATTTATGAAAAAGCCCTTAGATTTACTAATTTAATTAAAGACCTTAATATATAAAATAACAAAAACACCCCCACCACCTGCAGTGCCAAATTCCGACCACCACCGCTAGAATCTGGCCGGAAAATTTCGTTACGACACAGACCGGTCGGATCTGTGTCATAACGCGTCTTATGGCCTTTTCCAGCTAGGTCCACCACGGATCTGGCCGAAAAAGGCCAGATCTACGAACTGTTGTGGCTGCGACGGCTGGAAAAGGCTAAAACAACGGCCATCTTTGGCCGTCACAGACAACGACAACCATATCTTTGGCTGTCGCTGACGGCCAAAGATGGCCGTTGTTTCAGCCTTTTCCGGCCGTTGTTTGTGGATCTGGCCGAAAAAGGCCAGATCTGGCCATTACCGGCTATTTACGATGGCTGTATGACTATTGTGATAGATTCCGGCTACCACCGGTGATGGTTGCCGGAATCTGGCAGGTATTTGTGGATGGAGGTGTTTTTGTTAGTTTTTAAACTTTTTTTCTGGGGGGTATTTAATGAAATTAATAAACTTATAGGGTCTCAACGTAATTAAAAAAATAGACTAATATTTTGGGAATAACATGCCAAACAACATTTGAAAAATAGGATTGGGAATATGGATAAAAACAATAAGCCAAACGCACCCATTAGGTAGTTGAATAAGGTGAGAATTACGGGGTAAAAATTAAAAATTAACAAAAAAACCCCATAGGTTTGCTAATTTAACTAAACACCCCAATATATAAAAATTTTATAAAATGACAAAAACATCTCACCCATCATAGTGCCAGATTCCGGCCACCACCGTCGGAATCTACCGTTACGACGCAGACCGGTCAGATCTGGCCTGTGGTGTGTCGATCTGGCCTTTTTCAGGAAAATGTCAGATCTGCGGCCAGATTTGACTGTCGTCAGCCGCAAAAGACCTCTAACGGCCAGATCGGTGAATAAACGGTCAATTCCAGTCGTTTTTGGGCCGTTGTGCTAGATTCTGGCCACCACCGATGGTGGTTGCTAGAATCTGGCAACTATGGGTCGGTGGGATTGTTTTTGTTAATTTTTAAACTTTTTTTTGGGTGTTTAATTAAGTTAATAAACTTAAGGGGTATAAAAGTAATTAAAAAATAGAATAATATTTTCTAAATAATTAAACAAACAGGTATTTTGGGAATAGGATAGGGAATATGGTTTGAAATAATAAAACAAACGAATCGATGATTTCTCAATTGGGCTTTCTCAGTTGTAAGTTGTAACTGTAACCATAAAATTATGTCTTTGCATGGTATAGAAAATTTGGGTAAATATTATGTATTCTCTCTTTGATTAGATGATTTTGTTTCGTTTTCTCATTTTTCCAAACAATTAAATCAAATAGTAATAAATGTTTAACAGTCTTTCAGTGATCACGTAAGTAAGAGTAATGCTATGCTTACTCACAATCTTACTATCCTTTGTAAATATAATGCATAGTACCGGTACCATACACATAGTATGGGTACCATATGTAATTTTAACAAAAGTAGTAAGGTGGTTAGTAAACTCGTGAGTAAGCATAGCATTATTGCGTAAGTAATTACTCACTGCAACAGATGTACCACGTATTCACGTCAGAATGCTCATGTGGTACATCCACTGCCACATGGCTTTTAATACTTAGATGGATGTGCAACATCAGCATTCTAGGTGGTACTTACTTCCCATCAATAATGAGTAG
This sequence comes from Pistacia vera, assembly GCF_008641045.1. Classification (NCBI taxonomy): domain Eukaryota; kingdom Viridiplantae; phylum Streptophyta; class Magnoliopsida; order Sapindales; family Anacardiaceae; genus Pistacia; species Pistacia vera. The sequence goes on along the minus strand of NW_022195193.1, from coordinate 60,953 downwards.
AGTGAATGACATTTTCCCACCCAAAGTTTACTGTAATTACTTTTCCACCCATAAAATTTGAAAAAAACATTTTCACACCCATCGTTAAATTCAGACGTTATTTTAACAGCAAAAGGGCATTATTGTCGTTTCACACAATATATATTATAGAGTTAATGTTACTTATACCCCTAAACTACAAACACATAACAGTTACCTTTACCAGCTTGAAAATTAGCCATTTAAACCCGTACCCTCAATTTCTATAATTACAATGGAGGTTTCACTTTTAATATATGTGTGTTTCTAAAATAATTAAAAATTGTATCTATTATTTTTAAAAATTATAGTAATATTTGTTCATTAAATACAGTAGAACTTCTCTATAGTCATAATGATGGGGCCAAACTAATTTTGGGTGCGTTTGTTTTAGTATTTTGGATAGTGTTTTTGAAAAAGTAAGAGTTAGATGGTTATTACGAGGTATGATTTGAAAATTAGCAAAAACAGCCCATTAGGTTTGTTAATTTACTAAACACCCCTATAATAAAACATTGAAAATTAACAAAAATACTCCCACCCACCCATTAAATACTGACAACCAGCCACTATCGCCAGAGGGTGGCCAAAGTTTCCGTATTGACATACAACCGACTGGATATGACCGGTCTTGCATCGATATGACCTTTTCCAGCCAGATCCATCGTGGATGTGGCCAAAAAAGGTCAGATCTATGGCTAGATCTAGCCATTGACGGCCAGATCTGGCCGCGTTTGGTTGTCAACGAAGGCCAAAGATTTGACCGTCGTTGACGACTAGCTATGGCCAAAGATCTGGCCTTTTTCAGCCAGATCCATGGTGGATATGACCGAAAAAGGCTAGATTGCGAGCACTACCGGCCAGATCCAACTGGTAGTGCGCAATTATACCAGATTCCAGCCACCTTTAGGTGGTGGTGGCCGAAATCTAGCAAATGTAGGCGGGTGTGGGTGTTTTTGTCAATTTTTAAACTTTTTTTGGGGGGTGTTTAGTTAAATTAACAAACTTTGGCGGTCTGAAAAATTGAATAAAATATAATAGTATTTTCATAATAAAGAAATAAATATGTATTTTAGAAATGATAGGAATAGGATAGGGAAACAAACACACTCTTTATTACTATGAAGAGGTTACAACCTAATAGATGTGTAATTGAAATAATTATTATTTTGACTTAATTATCCGTAGTGCAAGTGGTATAGGGGTAAAGTATGCACTACATTAATAATTAATAAATTGAGCATGTCAAATCCAATACATAGACAATGATAAAAGAGATAGACATGGTTTCATGCCAAAAACTTTAAACATGCTTGAGAATCTAAAAATAATTTGGCTTCAATAAGAAGGTGTCTATGCTGGCGAGTTATTATGTATTCGCAAGTTAAAAGATGTGGCAGCAACCTAAAACATAAATTATTATCCCAAAGAACTTTAGATAAATATTTTATTTTGGGAGAACGATTGTTTCCCACCCGCTAACTTTCATAACGACACTTTCCCACCCATCGTTAGGATCTATTAATAAAATCCTTTAACTGGCATGATATAAACAGTGTTAAGACGAAAAAACCCTTCACTTCTTTTCTTCTTTTTTCTTCCATTTTCTTCTTCTTCACCTATCGAGAGTTTTCAAAAGACGTCCTAACTTTCTCTATTTCCTCATCAATCGAAATCTCTTGTGAATGACAATCGAAATTGCAAAATGCTTTCTCACCTCTGCAATAAACCAATCAAACCAGAGTCTTTGTCATAAATTCTTCTAGTGAAGGCACATTCACACTAAATAAATAGGTTATTAGTACTGTGATTGGAGCATACCTGTATATGTAAATATCTTTACCCTCCAATTCCTTGTGGCAAGTGTAGCAGAAGCTCAAGAAATCAACAGAAGGATATGGAGTGGTTGAGCTCTTTACCCCTTTAGTTTCCTTCACTTCACCCTTGCAAATTTTGTTCATCAACTGATTAGAGTGACCTTCCAAAATGTAGTCCCCATAAATAAATTAAAAAAGAAATAAAGCTTGCTGCTTTCGGCTTAGGAAAGTCATCTTCGAATAATAATGGTGCAGATTCACTTGTGCTTTTCAATTGTTGATGCTTGATTTTGACACCAATGATTCACACATGCAAAGTGCTAAGCTTACTCTTAGAAATTACACGTGAATGATTCATGAAAAGTGTTTATGGTGTTGAGATGATATATGTTTGCAGAAACAAAAATAAAGGATTGACAAGAGATGTTTTTATAGTGGCTCGAATGCTTAAAGTAAATCCTACGTCCACTGTTATTTTATTATTCTCTGACTATTTTCATGATATTGTCTGTAAAGCGTACAAAGATGGAGAAATACTTTATTTATAGAGAAAAATAAGCTCCCATGTGTCTAACTCTCATATGTCCAACCTCCCATTTTACGAAGAAAGGTGCCCATTTATACACATTTGAGGTCAATATAATGAGTGCTTTTGCAAGTTGTCTTGACACATGGAGAGTTCTCATTCATACTTATCTTAAAATGAGATAGGGTTGGTATAAAATATTTTTGAGGCGGTATGGGCTTGACAGCTAGTACACTTTGTCTTTTTGGTTAAAAGTGGACATCAGTGTAATTTTTAAGTATAACAGAACCCACCCCCCCCCCCCCCCCCCCCCCCCCCCACCCCCCCCCCCCCCCCCCCACCCCCCCCCCCCCCCCCCCCCCCCCCCCACCACGTTTTGAACACTTCAAAAACTCATGTTTTAAATCTGAATGGCTGTCGCACTATAGGCTGCAGTCTCGAACTGAAGAGCTTGAATAATGGCTGGCACAATCGAGTGCTGAGAGCTAGGACTGTGATCTGAGCTGTTGGAGTGATTCGAAGCTGAGCACGATTTGATAACTGACATAAAATGTCTAGTAGATAAATTGCTGACGTCAAAAGCCCAAACGCACGGCTTAGAGGCCTTAAACGGACAAGCCAACTTACAACAGCCATAACTTTTGATCTCGGGGGAGTTTTGGAGCTCGTAAGATATCCACCAAAAGCTCGTTCCGAGTTCTACGACATGGCAATAAGGGAACCCAATAAAGGCCATTTTGGGGGCCAAAATCCTCCATTTTGGCATGTTTTGGGGCTGTTTTGAGTTTTCTTTGCGTTTTTTCTGACACTAGCAATTGGTCACGATCTAAGAACTGAGAATCAATGTGATATGAGAGCTGAGAACATGACCTGAGGCTATTCGCAATCTCAGAGCTAAGAGCTAATCATGATTTGAGAGCTAGAAGCTGATCACGAGTTGATAGGGGCTCGACCTGAGATCATAAGGAGCTCGATTAGAGATTATACAGAGCTCGATCTAAGAGCATACAGAGCTCGATTTGAGATAATAAAAAGCTCGATCTGAGATCATAAGGAGCTCGATCAGAAAGCATAAAGAGCTCGATATGAGAACACAAGGAGTTCAAATAAGAAAGCGCGAGGCTTGATTTGAGAACACAAGGAGTTCGATCAGAAAGCGTGAGGCTTGATCTAAGAACATAGGAAGTTTGATCAGAAAGCGAAAAGCTTGATTTGAGAACATAAGATCAGCGATCTAAACGCTTGGAAGCGCGATCTAAATGATTTGAACGTGTGATCTCAACGATCTTGATCGCGCAATCTGAGAAATCAGGTGTGTGTGTGTGATCTGTGATTTGACCACGCGATCCAAGAGCTAAAGATCTGAGCGATCTGAGCGTGCGATCTGCGATTTGACTACGCGATCTGAGAGCTATAATGCGTGTGATCTGCAATCTAAGAGCTCTGATGTGTACGATCTGCTATCTGACCAAGCGATTTGAAGCTAAAGATCAGCGATCTGAAGCTGAAGATCAAAGTGATCTGAGTGTGCAATCTGCAATATGACCACGCAATTAGAGAGCTTTGATGCGTACAATTTGCGATTTGATCGCCTGATCCGAGAGCTCTAATGCGTGTGATCTGCGATCTAGCCACATGATTTGAAGCTAAAGATCAGCGATCTGAAGATAAAGATCATCGATATGAAGTTGAAGATCAAAGCAATCTGAGCGTGCGATCCGAGATCGGATCACGTGATCTGAGAGCTATGATGCGTGCGATTTGCGATCTGACCATGCGATCCTAAGCTAAAGATCATCGATTTGAAGCTGAAGATAAGAGCGATCTAAGCGTGTGATCTGCAATCTGACCACACGATTGGAAAGCTATGATGCATGCGATCTGCGACCCGAGAGCTCTGATGCTGAATAGGCTTTAGTATTTTGACGATAACTTGAGCTGTAGACCTCAGATTTAGATGATTCTTGGACTATTAGAAAACTAACTCGAAGGGATACAACTCTTGTGTTTATACATCACCAGATTCAGACTTTATCCTACTCGGATTTCCACATCAGATGATGTGCTTGCTGAAAAAACATGAAGAGCCGATGTGAATCACGCTCTTCCTCTAGCGCCAAACTGTTGATGCTTTATTTTAACACCAATGATTCGCACGTGCAAAGTGCTAAGCTTACTTTTAGAAATTACACGTGAATGATTCATGAAAAGTGTTTATGGTACTAAGATGATATATGTTTGCAGAAACATAAATAAAGGATTGACAAGAGAGGTTTTTATGGTGGTTCAGATGCTTAAAGCAAATCCTACATCCACTGTTATTTTATTATTCCCTTACTATTTCCATGATATTACCTGTAAGGCGTACAAAGATGGAGAAATATTTTGTTTACAGAGAAAAATAAGCTCTCATATGCCTAACTCTCATATGCCTAACCTCCCCTTTTACAAAGAGAGATGCCCATTTATACACCTTTGAGGTCAATGTAATGAGTGCTTTTGCAAGTTGCCTTGACACATGGAGAGCTCTCATTCATACTTATCTTAAAATGAGATAGAGTTGGTGTAAAATATCTATGAGGCGGTATGGGTTTGACAGCTAGTACACTTTGTCTTTTACGTAGAGCTTATTTAGGCATAAAATCAATGAACAAACATCAATGTGATTCTTCTTCTTATTGTTTCTCTTGTCTCTTTGTCTTTTCACCCATTGTTTTCATTTCTCGACATTGCTTAAGATTGGTCCATTGTCATCCACAAACATTAAACAATTTCAAAAATAGAAAATAAATAAATAAAACATTATGTTTTTGTGAGTCTTTTTTAATTAATATTTTGTCTTAAACTTTGGCTCTTCATAGAAGGTTGATTTTGATTTTTCTTCAATGGGGCTTTTTGTACATTAAAGTAGAATGCTCAGTGTCTCTCTTTCGTTTCGTTTCCTTATGATTTGATCTTTCGTGGAAGGTCGTCGCACAAAATAAAAAAAAAAACAATGGATGGAGAAGGAGGTTCCACTGCCAGATCTTCTGGCTACTACTTGGTTTTGAGATTAGAGTTCTTTATTGTGGATGGTGGTTTTTGAAGAAATGTCATCGGACAGGTTTGCGAAGAATCCAGGGGTGGCGGGGGAAACGAAACGACAGTTTCAACGAATCCAGGAAGTGGCACAAACAATCTCACTCGGTGACGGCAATGAGAAGGCAACTAGTTTATATACAAGAGATAAAATAATGTAATTACCCTTTAATTGTATTTTGAATTTACTATAGTATCCTTCTTTAGTTAAAGTTAATAGACGATGGGTGGGAAAGTGTCGTTTTGAAACGTGGTGAGTGTGAAAATGTTGTTTTGTCAAACCTTGGATGGGAAAATGTCGTTCTCTCATTTTATTTCATCTTAAACCTTTAATGTAATATATATTTTTTGTAATATACAGATAATTATTACTATGTGGATGCAAGTTCCTTAAGATGGAACTTGGAAAATTTATAACTTATTAGAATGTGAAGTTTATTTTTATTTATAACTGGCCCAAGTTGGGACTAAATTTTTTTTATAATTGACTCTATTTTTATTTTATTTTTTAAAATTAATATAAACCAAACTAGAGGTAAAAAAATACATTTAATAAAGTTTTGCTGGGAAATATTATTCAGCCTCGTTCAAAATTATAAAGTCAAATAGTAAAGGGTATTATAGTTTTTTTTTTCGTAGCTTCACCTTTGTCAAGTAATGGATTCAATTGACAGAGATTAACGATTGGTGGAAAATTGTTTTTCTGAAAGTTTGTGGGTGGGAAAGTATTTATGGAAAACCTAGGTAGGGAAATTGTCATTCATTCTAATTAATATTGTATTAATTTATTCTTTAACAAAGAGGCACGTGAATACAAAAAGACAATAATAATTTAAGAAGAAAACATATAGAGTAGCAAAATATATTATTAGATAATAAGTAGTAATGTCGGGGAATATTAATAGAAAATTTAAGAAGAAAGTAGCAGCCCAATTTGCAATTAAAAATGAGGGCATGATTTCAAAGTTTACACTTTCCACGCCGGCCGGGCCATGCTTAAAAATTTGAGACCTGTTGTGCCATAAGTTGTACTGTGCCAAGGCCTACAAAATTCATGCCCTGTCGTACCGTCCAGTCCACCAAATTTGAAGGCCCACAACACGACCTATATATCATGCCATGCCTTGGATTGTGTCGTGGGCCGGCTCGCGTGCTTTGTAAAAATATTTAATTTTAATATTTATAAATTATAGTAATTTTGATTTATTATTAATAACTATTATAAAAATATTTTATATGTTATATTTAATTACATTTTGTATTTATATTAATTAAAAATATATAATCACTATGAAATATAATAAAATAATGAGATATTGAAATATTAATTGAATTTCAATATTTTTTATTACTTATAAGTTATAATTATAAAGTACAAATACAAACTTAGAAATTAGGATTAAAAATTATTATACATCTTCACTTTTATTAATTTCTAAATTTTTAAAATCTTCAAATAGATCTTCAACAACACAATTTTAAAGCTTGAAATGTTTAATTTTTTTAATTTTTTATAACTTTTTATTTTTTTTCGTGTCATGTCATGCCGACCCATAATAAGGCCCATATAATCATGGGTTATACCGTGTCGTGCTTTTTTTAATGTTGTGTCATGGGCCGACACAGCTCACGATCGACTCTACCTCCAGTTTCCACCCACACAACAATATTTAAAATGAATGAAAATTCCTTGGCATAGAAATTCGGTCTACACAAGGGAGAAATAATGGAACGAATAATATTCTTTACAATTACTTTCTCCCACTAGGACCCTTAATTTACTACAAACAACAAACACTCATGCACTTTAGTTAATCTCTTTTCGGATACAGTGGAACTTTTTAATTATTTGATACATTAATATTTAATATATCGAGATAAATTACCTAAAGGTCAGCATAAATTGGTGACGTCTATATTTTTATAAAGCACAAACAAATGATAAATATTCTCATTCTCCATTAAAAAGCATACCAAAAAGAAATTATGAAGATAATTTTATCTTTTTCACTTTTTATTTACTTTTTTACATTGAAGAAATTGTCAAGAGAGCAATCAAAGCAAATCTTTCACGATCTTTGTTCAAGGAATTTTTACTATAGTAATACTACGTTTACCGAGTAAATTACCGATTTTCACATACCGATGCACTTGCCCAATTCTCAAAATCTCAAATTTTAACTTAATCAGTATGTCAAATCGGTACCTTTATCGGTAACTCAAGCATTATTGTTTTTACTAAGCATCTTGCCTAGGTTAAATCAATTGAACTATTTTTATGCTAACGACTGAAATATTTACCATCATTTTCATAATTTTGTTCTTATCCCTGCCACGTTGTTGGGTGATGTTACTCCATATTAACCCTTGGGATGATACAAATTATTTTGTATGAGGAAACACCATGGTAGATTCCTTACATAAAATACTATAAAGAAAAGGGTAAATGACATTGTCCCACCCAAGGTTTGACGAATCTCCAAATTCTCACTCCTGGTTTCATAAATTACAGATTTTCACCCTTAAATTAATACCATTACTTTTCTCTCAAAATAATCTCCACATCTCAAATTTCTCTCAAATAACCTCTAGAGGAGATCCCGGCCAAGCAAAAAATCTAACCTGATTCCAACACCATTGGACCTCCGAAACACCACCATCAGCATCCCCTTATCCTCCCACCAAAACCCTTAACTTTTCCACCTAATTGCACCTCAACGAGGTGCCAGAATTTGGCTAGAAAGGGGCAACAAAACACAAAAACCTAAGGGAGAGGTGACGGTGATTGACAGACAATTAAAGTCGGTGATGTTGGGAGTTTTGGTGGGGGGAAGCTGGTGATGCTATTGGTGGTCGGGAGAGGTCGATTGTATGGGAAACAGGTTAAAATGACCTAAAATCGCCGATGGTGTGAATTTGAAAAGTGAAGGATTATTTTAAAATTTTTATATTTGAAATGACCATTTTATTTTTTTAATTGTTAAATTAAATAGTTTTCTATTAATTTAAATGTAAGAATCTTTTATTTATGAAATCAGGTGGAAAGTTAGAAGATTCGCTAAGCCTTGGGTGGGAAAATGTCGCTTATTCTAAAGAAAATAATTCAAGATTGTACAAACCAATGACTCTTTTTTCAGTCTTTCTGAGTTTTTGGAGTTTTGTAATGGAGAGGATAAGAACGTCACGTGGGCGGCTTCAATTTGATACTATATTTAATTAATTAGATATAAAAAAATGTAAAAAGGAAGGGGCAGATGTACAGAAGTTGCATGGCAACTGGCAACTCATTCTGAAACATTTTCGTGTAAAGAGAATACCAAGAATCATTAGGAATTCTCTTTTATTTTTAAATTTCATCGAAAGTAAGACTAAAAAATATATAACATTACCCATATATGTTTTTCAATCATTGGGTTTAAATGAAGAAAGTTTTCACGAATACAAGTTTTTCAAAGAATAAGATTTCAAGGAAATTGATTTTGAGTTGTTATTCAAACACAAAAGTGTTACATAATATTTTTTATTTTGGTTACTTGGAAAAGTTGTTTAGAAGTAATAATGTAAGTTTATATTATTGTAATTGTGCTTACTTTATTAGGTGAAAAGTTGACACCAACTTTCGGAGACGTTCATCAATGGGGGCCATGTGATTCCATGATGAATTTGGAGAATTAAAGTACGTAAAATTACTTTATCAATGAATATTATAGTTAAGGATCTTCAACATAACAACAATGAAATTTATTTCCATTGATTTCGTTAGGTGATATATATATAACAAATGCTTCCCCTATTCAATTTTATCTTTAAGAAAACACACTATCCCACATATATAATTAAATGCATTTGATAGTGGAAGAAGGGCTTTTTCTTTTTCCATGCAACGATTTTACATTTTATCATGGAATTTGTTAGGATCCCACATCGGGATCTCGCACTCATCAAGTGTGGTACTTAAGTCTATGAGCTCTTCCATCTATCAGGCCGGTCTTTTGGGTTAGACTCTCCCTTGGATTTGAGTTTTAACATTGATGCTTTTTGTTGAGAGTTGGATTGTGACAAAGGTTACATATAGGCTAGATTAAGGTGCAGTGTATTTTCATTGGGAGAGGGTGCTGCATCGAATAACTGATAAGTGAGTGAAGCTGTCCAAAAGAGGAAATGGCTACCATCGGGTCAGTATCGATAGAGTAAAAACCGCTATAGACGTCGACTCTTGAAAGAAGATATAATGTTAGAATCTCACATCGAGATCTCACACTCACCAAGTATGGTATTTGAGCCTAGAGGCTCTTCTACCTATCAAATCGGTCTTTTGAGTTGAGCTCTCCCTTGACTTAAGTTCTAACATAATTTAATTGCATAAAATTAAGATGTTGTTTATAATTTTCTGTTTAAAAGTTTCTCTTTCTGGTAACTTGAGACTTACGAAAAGAAAATTTGATAATACCATTCTCACCTGTACACAACAAGAAACCATAAAAACAAAAAAAAAAAAAAAAAACAAAACAAAATGTGCCATTTTCGTGAGAAACAAGTCTACTCTGACTTGGTATACATAATAAGAGTTGTCAACTTTTTCCGGCCAAATAACGGTTTAATAACACTTTTTCACACATCAATTTTTAAAATATCATTTGACTATTTAATTTTATATTCTAACGGTAAACAAAGAGTAAACTCGATCTAGACTATTAGAGTTTTTAAAAATAAAAAATCGATAAGTCTTTTGATGATAGAAGGTTGGATTTTGATGGTTAGGATTGATCACAATTGACAAAATTGATAAAAATAGGGTTTGACAGGCTTTGGTGAATAATAATTAGTGAAGAAAATGATAGTATATAAACTTGAATTGTAAAGTGATATTTTAAAGTGGAAAATTGTTGTTAAATGATTATTTGGGTGGGAGAAAGTCGTTTACTCTACATGATAATACTAAACAAATTTTGCAAAATATTTCGAAACTCAGGCAAAAACCAGGAATTACAAAGTCTTTATGACTTTTGATTAATTTAGAGAAGATATCAGCATCACATCAGCTTCCTTAAATACAACGGAAGAAATGTAATAGTGTGAACATATATACGGTGATGTGTTCACCACAGGTCTCTCAATTTATAAATTTTGCAAAATTGCATTTATCCAAAACTGACGACAGACTCTGGCCCAAGTCAAGATTTTTAATTGAATCTTCAATACTTTTGTCTCCTACCTAGTGTCATAGCCACAGCCAGCCACTAAGCCGAAGACAATTCAAACAAATTACGCGCATACACAAAACTATAAAATAAAGACTTTAATCTCTCACCCTATAAATACTCTTCATCTCCCATGGTACTTTACACCACACCAAGAAGAAATATTTAACCATTATGGCTAAAGCTTCAGCTTTCTTTGCTTCTCTCCTTCTTCTTTCTTCTCTTTCTCTTGTTGCTCTCTCTGAGGCTAAAGACTCGGTTCATGTTGAGAAGGGTCTTTCATGGACTTTCTATAAGAAGAGCTGCCCCAAAGTTGAATCCATCGTCAGAAAACAGCTCAAAAAGGTCTTCAAGGACGACATTGGCCAAGCTGCCGGCTTGCTTCGTCTCCATTTCCACGATTGCTTCGTTCAGGTAAATTATTTAAAGAGATTTTATCATTTTTTTTTTTTTTTTTCGTATTTTCATAAACTGTGCTGAACAAGTTTTTACTTTTTATGTTTTCAATCGTTTTTATATTTTTAGATAACAGTAAACAGATATCTGTAAAATAACTTTACCTGTACTGTAGAATTCTCTGAACTCCCCATGTGCCACACACAGTTCTAGCTAGTTCTTTAAAAAAGTCTCTTTAATTTACTTTATTTCGGTGATTAATTAATACTATTTTAAACGCGCATCGCATTTGGCAGTTGCATGCGTTCTATCAGACATAAAATATTCATAAACTTTTCACCTATTTTTTTTTTTTTTTAAATCAAAAAATTATGTTTAACATAATATGGGAACAAAATATTACAGGGATGCGATGCTTCAGTGTTGTTGGATGGATCAGCAAGCGGGCCAAGTGAGCAAGATGCGCCGCCGAATCTGAGCTTGAGGGCGAGGGCGTTTGAAATCATCGACGATCTTCGAGCTCTTGTGCACAAGGAGTGTGGAAGAGTTGTTTCCTGCGCAGATATTGTCGCCATTGCAGCTCGCGATTCAGTTGTCCTGGTAAGTCTTCGTCAAAATTTTGATAATTATTAGCACATTTACACATGTGGTTTGATTTTAGTGGTTGAGTTGCTGTTTATTTCATGACTTTAGTGCCTTATCTTTGACTTTAACTCGAATAGAGTGCTCACCTAACATGTTCCATTTTTACTTGGACTTTATGGTTAAGTTGTGGTGGATTTATATTTATATATAATAATAACCTTATCATCAACTTGGGTATGATAAAAATAAAATGGGAAGAAATCAAATTAATCTAAAATTAATTTTTTATTTCATCTCTAAAATTTAATTGAATAAGTCAACTTTTTCCCGTTTCTATGCAAGATGTTACTGGTAATTACTAATTACTAATTTTTATAATATCAAGACTTTGCCTTAGCCATTAATAAAGAAATAAATAACGTTTGCTTGTTTTGAATACATTCAAAGTTTTTTTATTTGAATATTCATGTTGCTGCCCTGCCGTATATTCATCCGGCCACTCTAGATGTATAACTTGATGGACTCATTCAATTCTTTCGAATAATATTTTATTTTTTCTATTCACAGCAATCATGTCTAAAATCTATATTAAATCCCACTTGTGAAAAAAACAAAAAAAAAAAAAAACAACTTAACTTGGTCTCCAAGTAGTGACCACATTTAGATTCAAAAAAACAATTAAATTTGGAGTTTGAATAAGATGATTTTAATAAACAACGACGATAAACTGTTTATCAATACTATGTAACGAGTTTTGGCATTTTCCTCGTTGCAGTCAGGAGGTCCCGATTATGACGTGCCTTTGGGAAGGCGAGACGGGCTGACCTTCGCAACAAGAAATGCCACTGTGGCCAACCTTCCAGCCCCAAGTTCCAACACCAGCGTTCTCCTCACCTCTCTGGCAACCAAAAACTTCGACGCAACCGATATTGTGGCCCTCTCCGGCGGCCATACCATCGGCATAAGCCACTGCAACTCCTTCACCGACCGCCTCTATCCCACTCAAGACCCTACCATGGACAAAACTTTCGCCAACGACCTCAAGGAAACCTGTCCCGCAAAGGACACCAACAACACCGTGGTGCTTGATATCCGGTCGCCGGACGCCTTCGACAACAAGTACTACGTGGACCTGATGAACCGTCAGGGGCTGTTCACTTCGGATCAGGACTTGTACACGGACAAGAGGACGAGGGACATCGTGAAAGCCTTTGCGGTGAACCAGACTTTGTTTTTTGAAGAATTTGTGAAGTCGATGTTGAAGATGGGTCAACTCAGTGTGTTGACTGGGAAACAGGGAGAGATTCGAGCTAATTGTTCGGTGAGGAATCCGGATAACAAGAAGTTTTTGGCTTCTGTGGTTGAAGAAGATGTGGTGGAAGAAGCGTGGGCTGAGTTGAGGTAGGGAGCAGCTGGGTTGTTTTAGCTAACTTGTGGACTTGTTGTAGTGATGTGGTTTTGATTTAATGTATTTGTGCTTCTGAGTTTTTAATTATCTTGCTTTGTTTTTAACCTTGAATATGTTAATAAAATCAGCAGGATGTTATCATTTTATGTTGAAAATAAATTATGTCAACTTTTTTAACGAAATGTCAGATTCTTACCATATTACTTTAGTTTTGGGACAAAACGACTAGATAACGTATCAAACTTGCAAATAACAAGTTTGATTTTCCATTTTTGAGTTCTATTGGTGAAAAAATTAACAAGAACTGAATAAATTAACGTAAGATATCTTTTTAACCTTGACATAATCGGATATCATGACCGCATGATTATGAATAATAGTAAAGAAAAAATAAAACCCATGAAACTAAATGTAAAAAGAACTTGTAAAGTGGTTTGACAAGTTAAATTTCAACCCTACGTCTAATGTTTTCTTATTAATCTATTTGATTATAAAAATAAGCTCCCTCCCTCTAAAATTACTAATCCCTTAACAATGATTTTGATAGGGTTTGTATGGTGTGTAAATGATAACTATTGTAAGAGTAAATCTTGGGATAATGGCCTGATTTTAAGAAGTCAATCCCATGAATTTTGATGTAGTTGCCATTCCCAGATTGTATAGAGTTAATTTAGTGATCTTCTTCCTGATTTTAGAAGATAATGCTTGTGTAAGGAGATGAAGCTCATTCATGGTTTGGTGGATAATTGCCATGTAATTCGTTTTACTTTTGAAAGCAACTCGCTTCGATCTGATTGTCGTCTCACAAATTATTCCGAGTTACAACTCATTCTAAATTATTGCTTGCTCTGGGCTGTCTGCACATTTTCATACAACATTATACAAATAAGCTTGTCAAATGGCCTACTCAAAAGTCAAAACTTGTTTCCCAATATTTGAGAGCAGGAAAACACTGATTAGAAATTTCTAATTTTTGAAATATTAAATTGAATTCTTAGAGAGAAAAAAGAAAAAGGAAAATTAAATAATTTGTTCGTGTGATCGTTGCACCTAATTGTGGACTACTGTGTCCAAGAAGTGAGATTGCTAAGAACACTTAAAAAGCCTTCTGATCCTTATATTTGAGGCTCAACAGGCTGGGATTGGGCCGGCCATTTTATATAGTTTAGTGGGCTTTCATCAATAATTCAAACCCCATAATGTTTTAATTAAGAAGAACAATACGAAGAACAACATTACACTTACGACATTTTCATAATTCATATAATCATGACGTGGTAGCTTATAATTAATCAGCTCGCAGTGAGTCTCATCTATCCAAATTTAAACTAACCAATAGTGAGCTGTCACCTCAAAGTTGTATAAAAAAATTGTAAGCGTAGTTTTATTGCAATATTAAAGGACGGTGTATCTCATAGTTGTTTGCGATGAGACTGACCGTATCATTCAAAGTTATAAATGACATGTGTGGAGTATTGTTTAAATTGAACACGTTCTAGTTTGATGTGAAATAGTAAAAGGAACTCCATCTCAAAATCCCTAATATAACTTGGTGAAATTCAATCAATTAAACTTACTGATACATCATTAAAATAAACCTCACATCATCCTACCACACCTCACAATTTTTTTTTTTTTTTTTTGTTTTTTTATGACTAGGGTCTAAGGGTGTCCGGGCCAGCTTACATGCATCTCAACTAATCCCTTGAGACCCTAGAATTACCGAACGGATAAGAGTTCCAGTGGCCACATTTGTTAGTAACTAATGAGTGACTTAAACTCAAGTCCTCTTGAGTCATACACCTAAGAGTCCTTATCAAATCACTCGACCACCTACAGGAAGTTTATCACACCTCTCTATTGCATCAATGCATTAGTTTTGAATGTGTAAAATCTTACTATTAAATATTATTTGACATATGCAATAAATGATTTAGTAATGTTAAATATACAAATAGATGAATGTAACACTATTTTTATTATTATATCATTCTTTTTTTATTTAGAAAATATTTAAGAAGTTGAATAGTGTTAGATTCTCATCAATGTATTATTAGGGAACAAGCATGATATAAAGCCAGTAAAAGTGTAATTAAATTGGAAACAGGTGGATACTTATCCTTAAAAGTGAAGATAAAAAAAAAAATCTTCTGTTTGGAATCTTTGTATTTTAGCATGTATCAAAGTTGTGGATATTAACAATTAAATAATAAGAAAAAAGTAAGATAAATTTAGAGAATATTCGAATTACAAAACATGAGTTACGTGATCATAGATTGAAGTCAATATATGAACTGAGTTGAAACCTTTAATTAATTAGTTAATTGGGTGCCTCAGATACTTGTCAAACACAAAAGAAAAAAAGATATTTAATGATTCTGTAAATAAATAGTGTTTCATATCCTTTTCTTATCCTCTGTCTCACTGTGGTCACTTTTTCTAAAATCTTATTATTCTACTTGGTCCACCAAACGATGCCTAAACTCTCTTTTTTATATAAATTGATATATCATATTGTAATTCTATGATTATTATATAATTTTCTATTTTAATTTCTTTAATTTATGTTTATTTTTACTTATCCAATCACATCATCATACTAAATTTGTATTAAAAAAAAATTATACATGCATAATATTAATGTTCAACATCCATTATAAATTTATTCTTTTCTTATAAATAAGAATATAATAGTTGACATATTCTAACCACCATTGGGTAACTTGATAGTAGAAGATTAAAAGAGTTCAACATGGTTTCTGAGTTTGAGTATTCACAGGACTAAGTAGGAATGATCAGTGATGGGATTTATCCGACTGTCAACTTCAGACCCTGCAGGTTTAGTCGAGGTGTGCAGTGCACGATCCCAAGTTCGAATATCTCTGCTTCCCAAAATTTAAACAAGTGATCATATGGTTTAAAGGCCAGACACTCTCTTTCCACAAAAAAAAAAAAAAAAAAAGGAATAATCGATTTATGCGGCATGAATATGTTACAAAAGTATAAACTAAATTATATAAAAAATTGCCTCGACTGGGAACATATAAAGTTTTACTTGATCAATAAGCCAAGATGAAGATGACCGTATATGCGAATCCTAAGCTTGTTTCTATAGTGTATATTTATGTAACAATAACTAATTATGTCAATAATTAAGAGAGACTAATTTTAGAATTCTAAAAAGATGTTATAGACCAGGGCTGTTTACGTGTAGACCAGGGCTGTTTACGTGCCAACTGAGTTTTTGGCTTAAGGCTTGTGAAAAGAAAAGGGAAAACGAGTTCAAGCTGAGCCGAGCCAAGTCACAAAATTATTGGCTCCACTCGACTCGTTGAAGGGGGAAGCCGAGTTCGAGCTTGGCTCACGAGCCGAATTAACAAGCCGAATTCGAGTCAGCTCGCGAGTAAGAAAAACAAATGCAATTTTCCTTATCCATGATAAGTATATCTTCAAACTTAGAAGGTAACCAAAAGACGGTGTCGTTAAGGACTCTGACTCGGCATGTTGACAGAAGAAGAAAAACAAAGAAGAGAAAAGAGAAGAAGAGGGTTTGGTTTGGTTTGGTTTGGTGTTGAGAGCTGTGTTGTGCTGCGTGAAGAAGATTTAACAATGATGGATCTTTGAGTTTGACGGAGAGAGAGTGAGGGACCCAACAAAAGAAGAGTAAAGAAACAGAAAGAGGATGAGACAGTTTCAAAAAAAGTTGGTAAGAAACAAAATACAGAGAGAGAGAATCAGGGACCCAACAAAAGAAGAGTAAAGAAAGAGAAAGAGGGATGAGACAGTTTAAAAAAAAAATTTATAAGAAACAAAATACACGGTACAGTGAAGGACTGAAGAAGCCGCTTGCCATCTGTTCAGGGTTTAAAAAATGCATTTTTTTTAAACAAAATACGTGCAGTGAAGGACTGAAGGAGCCGCTTGCCATCTGTTCAGGGTTTAAAAAATGCAGTTTTTTTAAAATAAAAAAAATTAAAACCCAAGATCGGAGAACCCAACAACCAGCATCTCAAAACCACCTCTGAGAGACCACACGAAACACTCTCACAGCCACACACCAGCTGAACGAAAATTGGGAACCATCAACAAACCAGCCAGCAGAGAAGTGACACACCAGCCACTTGCCAAGCACCCATCTGCTACAAAAACTCCAAGAACAAAAAGTCCAGTAGCCTCCAAGCCTTGCCTCCTTCTTCCATGAAGAGAACCACACCACCACATGACACAACCAACAACAAAGAAAACATAATCCCAAAGCACTCACCAACAAAGCCGCATGTCCCACCTTCCAACCACCAACAAATAAGACAAAACCAAAAACAAATCGCACAGCCCACCCAAAAACAATGCCATCACCAGCACCAGCCACCAACAAGGTTCCCTATTGAGAAGACAAAAGAGGAACCTCACAGAGAAGCAAATGGCAGCACACCAAACCCCAACGGCATCTTGACTTGTTTACCAAATTTGAATAACACTTTGCTTGATTTGTTTGGTTTTGACTGTTCTCCCCTTCCTCTCATCTTCTTCTTCTTGTTTTCAGTCTGGTTTGGTTTGGATTCGCTGGCGAATGGGTTTCAGTCGCGTTTTTAGGGATTTTAACATCGGTTTTTTTTTTTTTTTTTCACAACTTTTCGTTTTAAAATTTTTAATTTAATCTCTCCTACTTTAAAAAACCCCAAAAACACTCCTAATAATTCGATCTGCGTGAGCCGATCGAGCCGAACTGAGACAGGCTCAAACTCGGCTCATTCTTTCTCATAAATAGAGCCGACTCGGCTCGATTCCAGACGAGGTGAGCCGTACTCGAGTCGGGCCGAGCCTTAAACATTCCTTATGGTATGCTTTTATCGATATACATGTGCACAATTGATTTAATAATATAGGTAAGTAGTGTTCTAAACTTTTCTTATTCGTACGTTAACTCTTGAAATAATACAAGTCAAATTATATCATCTATTTTTCATATATCCAAGATTTAGCTCACAATGTTCATAACTTATTAGCATACATTTGTTGAAAATATTAGTTAGTATATATATGGGTTATGATCTCAATGAAATTATTTTGTTTTATTATCAATTTCAAATTATTAATTCAAGATACGTTCTAAATTTATATTCTTATTATTATTTTTTTGGTATCCGAGAGAGTTCGGCCAATTTATCTGTATTTTAACTAATCTTTCAGAATCTTAAAGTTAATAGTCAAGTTATTTTTTATTAACAGTCATAAAATTTGAACTTATAATTTCTTGAATAATACATTCAAAAGTTTTTAAGTGAATTATCAAGCTAGTTAGAGATAATTAATTTGTATTGTTTTTAAGATACATTAATTATACACATACATATACAGAAGATCAAAACAAAAACATTCAGAACACATAAATTAATTTAAGAACTCAAATTAAAATAATTTTAGTGAGAAAAGTGACGTGCCATAGATGACCATCACCGGCCCGTTTCTATACGATGATGTATTTACGATACTTTTTCAATAAAATTTACAAACATATACCAGCTCTTACTTATTCTAAACATATCCAAGCGGTCGACCAACTCCTCGAGAACCTTAAATCTTCATCACATAAATGGAGTAATCGAAGTCATTTCATTTCAATACAACATCGAAACCTTCAAATAATTTAATTTCCATCAATTCAATACACCGAAATCGAAGTGAACCAAATAAATAAAAACGACAACAACAATAATAATAATTCCAATACAACGCTTAAACTAAAGCCTTAACCCAGAACCATGCAGTTTGCATTCGATAATCCCGTCCAACCGTTCCGCCATCTCATCCGTCAAATGATTCTTCCAATCCCCGACCTCTCCCCGCCGGAAAAATGCCTTAAACTCCTCGCCGGAGAACATTTTCCCAGTCTTGTTCACCTCCAAATTCCTCAAACTGTCGAAGCTACACATCTCCAGTATCCTACCCACCGTTCCATTCAACTCTTCCTCTTTCGAAAACGGACACTCCAAGAACTCCGCCAGTCTCTTCAAATGCATTGCCGGCTTCTCCTTCATCTCCTCGAACTTCAAGAAAAACACCCTCTTCGGCCTTTCCACGATCGCCTTCCAGTACCCCAGTACGTGCTCCCAGAACGGTCCGTACAAGCTCACGCCATTGCAGAACTTATCGAAGGCCTTTTCGAGAGAATTCACGCCTTTATCTTTCGGTCTCAGCTTGTTCGTGAAGTGCCATAGCGAGACGAAAGTGTCCTTCGGGTTCCTGCACAAGTAAACAATCTTGCAGCGAGAGTCATTGACGGATTTCGGCAATGAAACCAGAGGCAAGTGAGTTGAGAAGAGTCTCGGAGAGGCAAAAACCGAGAGGTCGGGGACCTGATTTTCTATGTAAAGTTTGAGCTCTATGAAAGGCACAAGATCGTGAGGGTTGTTGGTGTACAAAGGGTGGTGAGGATCGTTAATTGCGTGTTTTGAACGGTTTATTAAGGAGAATGCTATGGCTTTGAGCCAAGTGGTGCCGGATTTGGGAGTGGTGACGAGGAGGGTATCGGAATCCTGAGCGTGGAAGTGCTTTTGGCAAGTTAGAACTCCTTGAAGCTGGCGGGTTGTGTGCCAGAAGCCTTGATATTGATGGAGACAATTGGCGACCCAACCACTTTCAGTGGGGAGTGAGGAGATTAAGTCCTTTCGTTCTTGAGTGAGGTCGTCTTCTTGTAAGTATTTAGGCACAGAATGAGAAGTGCTATCAGAAGCAGGTTGAGGTGATGGCAAAGAAGTGGATAATGCGGTAGGAATGGCGGCAGTGAGCATGGTTGCGATAAGGGAGAGTGTTTCGTTATTTAATTTTTGTTTGTTGCTGTTGCTGAGATCTGGTCACTGAGTGGCTTACCATTTTTATAACGCTGGCTACGCTTTTAATAATCATATTTTACGTATTTTATAGATTTTTTTTTTTTTTTTTTGTGTGTAAAAGGTAATTGTATAAAGAATTATAGAATGAGTCCCCAAAAGGGCAGACTCAATAGGAGTACAAGAGTCCTGGACCACACTAGGACCCAACAAAAGAAACCATATACATTAGCAACAAAAGAAACAAAATAAAAAAAACCAAATATATCACCAAGCTAAACTCGCAGACACCTGGAACTAAAAGACCAGCATCACAAAAAGGCAGGTCTTACATAAAGCAAAAATAAACTGCACAAATATATACAAGAAGCTGTCAGCAAACAAAACTCCATGTGCAGCAAAAACCAGCCGAGAGTTTACAATGTCTGCAATGCAGCAGCAGCAGGCACAGCTATCTTGACAAACTTGTCAATGATCATACAGCAAATAAGGAGAGAAACTCCCTAAATAACGGGCAAGCAGCATCTTGACTCCCACTTTAAACATACCATCTGCTCAAATCGACCCACAGTCGTTGGGCACAAACAGGCAACCTTCACACAAAAAGAGGCACCAAAAATCTGTAGCTGTCAGATCAAGAGGAGCCTAAATAACCCCCACCCAAGTAAGCAGCAGTCACCATAATCACCTCCCACAAACCTGTAGCATATTCAACGGGAGAAGCCTCCCACCTCCTCAGCCTCATAGCAATTCGCCTACCACCAGCAGCTCGAGACCAAGAATTATGCATTCCCTCCATTATACGCCACGAGACAATTTAAAGGAAGACCCCACTCCTCCATAACTTCTCTAACCCGCTCATTGTTCTTAAACTTTAAGACTTGGCAATTTAAGTCTCACAACCTCTAAAATATGGTGCTGTACCCTCTGGTAGTGCTGTCTCTTGCCTTTGAAAAGACGAAGATTTCGCTCCAGCCAGATCCAGTAAACAGCAGCCGCTAGTAAAAGACTTCCAATGATTGTCCGTATACCCTTCCCCTCAAGCCTACCTGCGCACCAGGTTATGATGTTATCCCACCCTATCACAGGCACTCTAAACTTACCTTTTGTTTGGATCATACTCCAAATGTTTGAAGAGAAGGGGCAGTCAAAGAAGAAGTGGTCATGAGAGTCCATAGGACCATTGCAGAGCGCACACTCCATACGCGTTGAATCCATCCAAACATTCAGTCGGTCTTGCGTGAGAAGTTTATGTTTGATAGCAAGCTACATGATGAAAGAATGCCGTGGGATAGCTTGACCAAACCAAACCAAAAGGTGCCATGAGACTTTGTTACTTACCGAAGCCAAATCATACCAAACTTGTTTAATCGAGAATTTAACAACCTTACCCTCTCTGGTCTGCCAAACGGAAAACATCTCTGTTATTAGTCATCAGGAGAGAGGGGGATTGCGTGACCACTTGGGGAAAATTGGCCTGCAATTATCCGGCCATGCCCACTGCCCATCATGAATAATCCTGCTAACCTTGGCCTTATGCCCCAATCTGGACTCATTGATTGCTCTTAAGGAAATAACCCACTGAATTTTTCAAAAATTTCAAAAAAAATATTAATAGTTTATAGATTTTATAATTTTAATCCCACTTAACTTTATGTTGACCTCACAAAATAAATTATTAATTAATATATTTTAAATTTTTCTTTTTTCTTTTTTCTTTATTTCCTTTTTTTGCGCTCCTATTATACTTTTCCTTTGGTTGCATACTTAAGAAAGGCTACTCCTTTGGATTACAAGGTAAAATGATACTATTTTTATTTTTATTTTTTCACTTAAAATTAATTATTTTGTTTTAGCTTTCTTAATTGATGAAAGATCATGAGTTACGGGTTTTGGTTGAGTTTAATAAATGAGTTTGAAATAATTCTTAGATTTTGATGTGAGTTTTGATTTAATCTTGTTTATGTTGAGGTATGAGTTAATTAACTGTTGTTTTAAGTTGGGTTTGATAAATTGTAGTTAGTTATTGAGTTAATTTTGAATATGGTTTAAAGAATTGATGAAAGCCTAAGTTGTAAAGATTTGAGGATTTGGTTTAATTTTGATTTATTGCTTAATTGCTTAATATTTAGAATTAGATTTGATGAGTTTTTATGGGTTTATGAGTTGAATTTTATTGGGTTAGTAGAAATTGTTTGAAAAACCTAAGTTATGAGTTGAATTTTGATAAATTTATGTTGTTTTTTAATTGTAATTACAAATAAATTATATTTCTGATAATAATTTTTATTTTATTTTTTTAATTATGGACAAGTTTTTTATCAAAATAAAGTTTTCTAATAAGGAACCATCAATTGAACAAAACATAAGGCGTCACGATAGTGTTCACAATGAGCCTATAAAATCTAGTTCAAAACAAATATCAAAATAAAGTTTTCTAATAAGGAACCATAAATTGAACAAAACATAAGGCGTCACGATAATGTTCACAATGAGCTTATAGAATCATAATTTTAAAAAGAGAGCAATTGGGAATTTAATGCGTCGTTTTAATCCCGTTTGGTTTAGAGAATATGCAAATTGGTTGGAGTACAGTGTAGAAAAGAAGGGTATTTTTGTTTGTGTTGTTATTTTTTTAGACATGAAATTAGCATTGACATTACCTATTGCAACTGCAATGTTGAAAGAGCATTTTATGTGATGAAGATTGTGAAAAATCGACTACAGAATCGAATGAGAGATCAATTGTTGAATGATTATCTTATTACATATATTAAGAGAGTGATATTTGATGGAATTGTCAATAAAGCAATTATATAACGTTTTCAGAATATGAAAAATCGTCGAAAACAATTGTAAAATTAATAATTTGGTATATATAACTTTTAAAAATATATTTTTTATGCTTATTATTTCAGTATATATTTTATTGTAAATTTATTAACTTTGATGTTTTGAACCCACTAACTCAGATTCTTGGCTACGTCCTTGCCTCTTGCCTGATTTTATGTATCCATTTCACCCATAGAGAATCCCTATACAAAACCACGCTCCAAAGGTGATAGACCATCAAAGGACAATTCCATTCCTTTAACGGACGAATCCCTAGACCTCCATTAGTCTTAAGAAAGCATAAATCCCTCCAAGCCACTTTAACCTTGCCCTTAACCAATTCATTTCCGGACCAAAGGAAGGCTCGCATCATTTTCTCTATTGCTTTAGACCATCTCCAACCCATTGCACCAATTTGGTGCAAAATTGCACCAAATTGGTGCAAAATTTGGTGCAAAATACTATTCCATCTCCAACCCACAACACCAAATATTGCATCAAAAAGAATATTCTTTAGAATGTTCTTTTATTTTCTTTTATTGTAATAATCAACAATTAATCTATTTCACTCATTATTTTTGTATATATTAATTAAATATTGGGAATGATATTTTTATTAAATAATAATTATTTTAAAAATTATACTAATTTAATAGAATTAAGCATTTATTTAATCAAATAAACATTACATTTAATATAGAAAAACATTACATCTAATATAAAATGATACAAAAAAAAAAAAAAAGATGTGTTGTCTATTCAAGTTTTTTTCAATATTTTGATGATCTTACTGGATCCGGAACTAATCTACCGGAATACTAAATTGTTATTTTAGTTTATGTTGTATTTTCTTTTAATTTTAGTGTTTTTAAATTAGTGTTAATTTTTATTTTGAGTTATTGTAGTTTAATATTTGCATTGAATCAGTTCTATTTTTAATTTGTCATCATTTTTTAAATTATATCATTATTATAAATTTATTATTATAAATATAATCAAATTAAATTAAATACAAAACTCAAATTTGGTATGATTTTTGGTGTAAATTAATATATACTCAAATTTGGTATGATTTTTGGTGTAAAATTTAATACTCAAATTAACTTAACAAAATAAAAAAAAAACAAAAACAAATTAAAAAAATATATATTTTTTTATTGTGCTACAGTGCTGCGCCAAAATGGCGCAGTGTTTGGCGTGGGTTGGAGTACCAACCCACGCCAATTGGTTTTTTTGCGCCAATTTGGCGTGGGTTGGAGATGCCCTTAGAAACAGAGCTTGGGAGGATGAAAATAGACACCTAGGCTCCGTTTGGTTCACAATTTTGTGTTTTTGGGAAAAGTTTTTTGAAAAAAGTTAAAAAAAAAAAAGTTGAATTGGGCGGGTATTACGATGTAGGATTTACAATTTATAAAATACCCCCTATGTTTGTTTTTTTACAAAACACCCCTTATAATAAAACATTAAAAGTTAACAAAAACACACACAATCCACCCTCAAATACGACAGTCGGCCACCACCGCCGGAGGGTGGCCGAGTCATCCGACAAAAACATTAAAAATATTTAGGGGTATTTAATTGAATTAACAAATTTAGGGGGTTTAAAAAATGTTGAATAAAGTTGAATAATATTGTGAGTTTTTAGGTATTTTACTGTTTAACTTTTTTGGGAATACTAAAAGTAGTATTCCCAAAATCTAACCAAACGAAACCCTAGTAAACTTGCATCGAAGATAAAACCGAGATGACAAGCTGGAGGCGGCCAACATAGGAAATGTACTTATTTTTCCAAGAATTCAATCTTTTTTCCACCTTATCAATAAGAGGCTGACAATCATTGTACTGCAATCTAGATGTGATCAGTGGGACTCCAAGATACCTCACAGGCAACTGACCCTCTGTAAATCCCATAATGTTCCTAATAAGCAGTCTATGCTCCTTAGTAACATTGCAAACATACATTGCACTTTTCATAGGATTAGGATTTGAACCAGAAGCATGAGCAAAGCACATCAAGGCATCCTTAATGACCCTAACCGAGGTGGGATCTGCATGGCAGAACAGGAAAAGGTCATCGGCAAAGCATAGGTGGCTTATCTCCTATGTCCTACATCTGAAGTGGAACTTAGAACCATCATTCTCCGCGATTCTGTTACGGATAATCAGAGATAGAACTTGCATCACTAGGGTAAAGAGAAATGGGGATAAAGGATCCCCTTGCCTCAATCCTCTTTATAGATATTATTATTACTGGTATTTGTCTCGGTTTGAAATTGATAATTTAGTTTAATTATAATTCTATTCAATTATAAAAATTTTAATTATAACAACTCAATCAAATCAATTGCAAAATCTTGAATTGACAACTAATCCAATTTAATTTAGAATTTTTTATAAATTCTTCTATATAAACTAATACATGTATTATAAAATAAATAGATGAATGTATATATAAATTAATTTATTAAATACTTAATAATTTTAAATAAATAACGTATTAATAAAAAAATGATATCATATCAATTTGTAATCTAGTTTAATAATATTGAAATTTGATTTAATTCAATGATTTCTTATAAACGTTTATGATAATATATGAAGTTGGACATTTCTGTTGGACAGAAGAATAATAATCTCTTCGAACAGTCATTATCAATTCTAGAACTAATCCTTTATGGAATTCTTTTAATAAATATATGGAATTAAAAATAAAAACCCACCAATTCACCCACAAGTCCGACAAATTAATGGAATCGAAGGACCACTTAATTAAAGAGAATATTTTAATTCCTTGTGCAAAATTAATATATATCAAAAATCGAATCATAATTGTAACAATGTTGTCAAGATTTTGATGAACATATTTATAAGAAAGGTTGAGGCCAAGTCGTTAAATGACGCTTAATTAACATTTAAGCTTTGTTTAGTTAATAATTAATCGAAATTAATAATTCCAAATATGGCTATTATTTGATAGCTCAAAGTCATGCAAGTAAATACGAGGATAATTAAGAAAATTAATTAGAGGTTAATTAATTGGTAAAATAAATTTAATTACGTGTCCTTGATCCTCCTTCACTTGTTTATATGGAATAATTAACAGTACAGCTGTCTAGAATAATCGTGTAATATAATTTAAGTACGAGGGAGAGGCATCCCTCAATTATTAGAGACTCATTAAATAAAAATAATAAATATCATATATTACTTAATACTAATAGTAATTACAAGTGTTTGATTTATATATAACATTACCCTTCACATTTAAAGCAACGAATATTGAATAAAATATTTCCTTCTTTAATTAATGTTATCAAATAAACAAACACTAATTTATAAAGAAATTGTAACTTTGGGGCAAACCATCAAGATAATCACCAAAGCAGGACCAAACATCATAAACTTTTCCACACACCATAAACTCCCCAAATCAGATTTCAAACAGTCATTTTCTTAATTAACCTGAAGTATTAAAAAGTTGAACCAAGCTGGATCTGGTGATGAGGGCTACTGACTTTTGGATATAGATATTGTCTTTATGCTAGCATGATGGATCCTTATTAGTTGATAGATTATGAACAAATTAATGAATTAAATAATCAGTCGATTTAATTAGTTGATTTCGTCGTCATTAGAACACTACATCTTTCCAGGTAAAGGTCAAAATCGGTACACAATTATTCTGTTTAGAAATGTTCTTGGCATTTTTGAAAACGTTAATTTTCAAAATGATTAAACATATTTTATTACAACACAACCTAGTAACATTCAACTACCCATATATAAAATTAAAAATTGAAAGAATATAACGCTTTGTGTTTGTCACAACCAAACTGATTAATTATAACCACCATTGAGGGACCTGATGATAAAAGAGCAAAGAAAGATCTAATATGGTCTCCTAAGTTCAAGTTCTCTTAATGGTAAAAAAATACAAAAAGATGATTTAACATGATCTCTTGAGTTCGACTCTTCACAGCCCCTAATAGGAGTGACCATTAGAGCTCTTATCCGACCGATAGTTTCAGGGTCTTGAGGGATTAACTGAGGTGCGCATATGCTGTCTCAAACACCCCCAGTCATCCAAAAAAAAAAAAAAAAAAAAACTGATTAATTGCAATCTTACGTTTATTTTCATTTTAGGAGGCGTTTCAAGCTTTCCTAATTCATTGGCCCTTCACATATATTTCCTTAAATTACTATTCACTACCAGAATATGTACATGCCTGGTACGAAATTTCATCAGGATTTAGATGTAGGATCAATGCAAAACGCGCCAGAAATAACTGGAGCAAGTTCTAACACGTAATGCATGAAAACATCACCCATGCACTGATGTACAATCCCGTTGAGGTATTAATAACCATATTTTGATGTATGGTGTGTCGGAATGTGATTAAACCAACCGACGTGAAGTCTTGGGACACAGACGGTGTCGAGGTTCACATGCTCTCGACGTGACCTTCACACAGTTTTTTATAGTAACGCCACCGACTACCGATTCATCGATGCTTTATGAAGATGCCGACGCATGCTCGCTTCGGAGATGACAATTCTATGCATTCACATCTAACATGAGATATATAGAACTCATACTTTTATCGTTTTAAGGGCAGATTCAAGGACGTTTTTGTTGTTTTTTAATGCAAAATGTGCCATAAATTTTGAGCAATTTGATCAAGACACTCAAGATGCTATAAATTTAATCTAATTTTTATATTAATGTATTTTAGGAATGACGCAAATTAGATCCAATCTCAACTATTCAAATTAATGCGTCAATCTAATATTTAAAAAATTGTGTCAAAACTTATGGAAAAAAGGTGGAACTTATGTAAGTGGTACATGCAATGATTTTTCTTAGATTTAGTAGAGCTACCTCGGAGATTTATTATATGAGGTAAAAACTAATGTTAGGTGAAGCGATGTATAAAAGATCGATATAAACATTATGAATGATCTATGTACGATCCAACTGATTGTGAAATGGATCGATATAAACATTTATGAATTATCTATATATATGGTTCACTAATCGTGAAAGAATAAACATATTCCATTGTGAGAGTTATTTATCCTTCTTAACCACTACGCCATTTATTGTACTCTCCTTTACCCAACTAATTTGACAAAGAATCAAAATTATTCCTTTTGAAAGTTATTTATCCTTCTTCACCACTGAATAACAACTCTCCTTTAATTTATCCTATACGTTCTCTAATTAAGCGTATTTGTTTTATTTATAAGTAATTTTTAATATATAAAATAAGTTTAAGGTTAGCTATTGTACTTTTTGTTCTTCTCTGGTTAATTAATAATAATGAAATAATGATAAATTTTGTCTTAAGTTTGACATTTAACAAAGAGATCAATAAATATGAAAGATTATACATCCTTCTTTCTAAAATCATATAGTTAAATTAATACCCTGATATATATATATATATATATATATAAGACACATGTTAATTTATGCTCCAAAAGCTCTTCTTCATCAAATTAAACAAGCTAATTAGTTACTACTCAAGAATAATTGAAGCACAAAGCATAATTAAAAGCAGAAGTATGTATGCAGGAGAAGAGTTAATTAAACCTCTCCCCAAACCCTAATTATAATAAATTACATATAATCAAGTAATTAAGTATATTATAATTAGATCAAATATAAGATTAAATAAACGGTAGAAGAAAAAGAAAATATATATATGATAGTTGTTGAATAAGCTCAGAAGTAAGGTAGCCCATAATTTAGTTAATTATGAGTTGGTGGTCTCTTTCTGGCTGGTGAATAATCCATGGAGACCAGATCTCCCTCTGCAAACTTTTCATCTTCTTTCTTGATGATAACAAAATGGTAGCCTTGAGCAGTACTCGAATCATCAGGAGCCTCCGCCCCGTAGATGCCTGTCGGCGTCCTCATGTTCCTTGCTGCTAATTTAAGCAAAAAGAATATGAGAAAATAGAATTGTAAATAATTACTATCTATCTAATCAATTTCTTCATAATTTAGCTACCTTTAGTGACAACTAAAAAGAAGCAGAAAAAGGAAAAAGCCAGCTGCAGAAGGATAAGCTTCAAAGGCACAGAATTATTAGCTTTCATTTTTGCTTCTCAGAAATAATTAGCCAACAATGGAAGCTGTATATGTTGGTTATAGATGTATGTTTTGTTTAAGATTCTTGTATTCTTATATATAGATGGAGAGGAATAGTGATGATGATTAGACGTGCAAACAAAATTTTTTGTAGTAATTTTACGTGAGTTAAAGACTCAAGAGGCATCATCAACTTTTTTTGTTCTAATTTTTTTTGCGTCATTTTAGCTTTCCAGAAGATATTTAAATATAAATTTTCATATTTGTTATGTACAGATATGCATATGATCATATTAAAAAAGTTAATATCATGAATATGAGATCATATTATAAAAGTTGATATTGTTTTGATAACTAAAAATGGTCTAATAAACTAATAAATTACCATAGAAATGTTATTTGAATTAATTGTACATATGTATGTATGGAATAATTATTTAATGATAATTAATAGATAAGTCTTGAATATAAGATGAAGAAAGGTTGATAAAAGGCCACGACATCGTAAAACAAGAGTCTGAAAGCATATATGGCATATAAAATTCAATAAAAAAAAAAAAAAAAAAATAGAGGAAACAAAGAAGAGGTTGAGGTTAGGTTGGTAGAAGTTATATATATATATATATATACAGATTGACAGTTAAGTAGAAGCATGAATGATTGATTTGGAATTAAATGAATCCAAAAGATTGAATAGAGAAGAAAACAGAGTTATGTCAATGGAAGCAGACATAATGGCTCCACTGAAGCAGAAGAGTGTTGTGCATGGTGACCCAGTTGGGTGTGGCTGAGTCCCTCGTCGCCATGCATATATGCCTCATACATCCACCTCAGATGTTGTCATCTGGTAAGTCATTGTCTATCGTGGCCATTAACTATATATTATCGGTTTATTATCGTTGGTAAACTATTAACTAATAATATTGATTTATTATCGCTGGTTAATTATTGATGTTGGGGCGTCGCATTATAATCTCAATGACGCTTTTAAAACAACATAACTAATTAAATATATATTATCGGTTTGTGTCTTCCTCTTTATATATATATATACAAAAAAATCTAACAAATATCTTCGTATAAAGTGAGATGGCAAAAAATGAATAAAAGAATGAAACAAAAAGTTAAACTCACTGTATTCATTCTTTTATTTATTTTTTATCACATCATTTTGTATGAAAATTTTTATAAAATTTTTTTATAAATGTAGTATTACTCATATATATATATATATATATATATATATATAAACCAAAAATAAATAAATATTTTGTTGGTTATGTTACGCGGTTTTGAAGTGATTTAATGCAGGGAGGCAAGATAATAAATAATGGAAAGAGATGGGGAACAAGGCTTTGTTCTAGTTTTATCAATAGGACAAAACACGATGCGCAATCTCCGCACCAAGGCCCATTATATCTCTTCAAAGGAGTTGATTTAAGCCCAATTCTATTTCATATAACTAATAATATAACATTATTCTCAATACTTAAATAATTTCTTAAAATTTAATTTCACGATACTAATAATGGACAAACAACTATGGTTGTTATGAATAAAAACAAATGGGAAGGTCAAATGAGGCACATTTTAGGTGGTACGAAGATAGATTGTTCCACAAATTGCTTAAAATTTGAGACATAAAATCTTATCCAAATGCAAGCACAATGACCCACTTGGGAGCTTAATATTTCTTAGGCAATTAGAGATACCGACATCTCTATGATCTTCATTAATTTTCCATAACAAAATAATCCTCATTTTTTAGGGAATTAACTTAGAATAGATTCACAGAATTAAAGAAATTGTAAGATACCATTTTTTTTTCTTTTTTCTTTCTTTAAATAAAAATTCAAATCGCTGGTATATCTCATATTTTCGTTCAAAAATCTTGCCTGTTTGTAATGGCTGGATTCCTTCTTTTCTCACTTCACAAATATTGTAATGTTTAATTGAACTTAGTTTCCAACTCTGACTTATATAAGCAAGTAGGGGATTTCTGAATTTTAAAAGAAAGAGTGATGTTATTTAATTCTTATCCAAACTCTTTGTAATCATTTTTTTATAATTTTGTATGTAATGGTTTTGGATCCTCTATTAATTTAATTTTACCTCATCTTTGAAAAAACTAAAGACATGTGACAATTCCATTATCTATTGGATATAATTTTTTTTTTCTTTTTTACCGAGCAAAAAATCATCTTGATCCTTGCTAGGCCCAAGTAACAAAACACCTACTATATGGTTTAGGGTCATGGCACAATTCTGGTTGGGTCTACGCCAAGATCCATATAATGGGCCAGCCCATTTCACCAACCAGACAATTAACCAGTGGGATTCTCTAAACATCAAGGCCTTGCCACCAATTATGCCTCATCACCAGTCCACTTGGGCCCAGGCCCATCGATCTGGGATCATTCTAAGAACCTAGGGTTCTACTTAAACCTTACTTCATCCACTTCCTGTTTTCATCTATATCCTAATTATCTAAGATCCTGAATCTTGCATGAATTATGACTCTTACTCCTACGAAGGTAAGTAAATCAAGTCTTTTCTATTTACTAGCAATCAACTATTATGGACTCAGAGTCCTACTAGGATTCGAAGATCCTATGTCCACTATACATGCAGAGGTCTTGCCTCTCATTAAGCATCCATTATTTAATACCACCGACTAACTCTAAGTTCTTGCTCCTAAGAACTATACATACACCTTCGCCGTAGCTCTAGTCTTTGATTAGACTTCGGTAACCCTTCCTCCCCTTAGCCCTCACTAAATAGCCTCTTTCAACGTTGTTGACTTGAGTGTTGGCGTGCCTACAACAGGCACCACACCGGTGTTTTACATAAGCTTCACACTTATTTCTTTGTGTATGCAAGTTCAGCAGATTAGCAGTGGTCTCAACCTCACAGATCAGTCCGTTCCGTAACCGTAAATTTTTACCTTTTACAATCACTAAGAAATATTGTTTTTAAACTCGTTTTTCATAGTAATTTAATTAATTATTGTTCCTTTTGTATCATGGTTGTGCATGTTTGATTGGATCTGGCCTCACCATTTGCTACACAACACCCCTTCTGTGAAACAGCCACCGTGAAAATGCCCCTCCCTTGTGAGGGCTAACCACAGTGCAACACTCCCACTCCCACCCTACTAAGCCAGCCGCTATGTAAACAATTATTATTATTATCATCATTATTATTATTATGTATTTAATCAATTGCAAAACAACAAATCTATTGTAACTACGACGTTTAAATAGACATGGATGTATGATCTTTCTTTTCTATTGTTTAAATCATTCTCATCCGTTGATCTGAATTAAAGAAAAGACTTTGACAAATTTATACTCCAATAAAATTCAAAATCCAAGAAACGTAGTTGAACTTGAATAGACGAAGAACAAGAAATCGCGTTGGTGTTATTGCTCTAAAAATCGAAGAGCATACAAACACAAGAACTGATCGACAACTACATTAGAACCAGAGAGTTTTTTTGTTTTTTTTTTTTTATAGCTGGTAACATGTTCTTTGTTTATTAGATTTTGATGTTTGGATATAAGTCTACAATTGTATGTTTTATATGAATTAATCTTTGTCGTTAGATATTGGAATTGCCACATGTTTTAGTACTTCAAATATAGGTTTTAGTCCTTCAAATATATATATATAATATATATAAAAATATATATATATATTAATATATATATATATAATATATATTATCTTGAAGCACTTGCTATTTGAACACCTATAGGATTCTATAATTGTTGTAGTGTCGACATGTTATTGGTTTAGGCTATTTTGTATTATTAATGTTGGGGATTGGTTAAACCACTTTGTTTTGGATTACCCATTTTAAGTGCAGTGAAATTATTTACCAAGTAGATTAAGACATTTCCCAGTTTTTAACCACATCAAACACAAGTGTAGAAAGTAAAAAACACAACCATATACATGGTTAGGCTAAACCCACTTTTAGCCTACATCCATGGGACCTTGTCCAGATCGAAGCATTCCACTAAATTAAAAAAACATTATAAGATAATGTTCAAAGTTGATCTAAGTTACAATAAAAAGAACTCCCTGTTCAACTTTACACTTAGCACCACACTCTGAATCCTTAACATGCAGCAACTTCTTCGGATCTTCTTCACTTCACAATGGGAACACACCCGAGAACAGCTTGTGAAACACCAAGCTTCAAGCAATGACGCCATGCACCAGCATCATCAAAGGAACCACTTTCCAAGAGCCATCAAGTCTATGATTGATATGGTGAGGTTTTGACACAAAATAGAAAATGAACCTTGAACCTTAAGAGAAAGAATACTTTAAGAAATTCAGAGTAAGAATGAAATAAAAGATCAAAAGGTTAGATTCATTCATGCAAGAAAGAGTATTATATAATGAAAGGCTTCTTGCTCAACAATATAGTATCACGTCAGCCAACAAGGGCTTGACCCATTTTTGTCCAAATAAGGAAAGTATTCCTTCTTTTAGTTTGGACCACAAGGTAAATTGGGAAAGATAACTTTAATCCCTAAGACCACCTAAGCATATTGTGACATGTAAAAAGGTCCTAAAAGGCAAGAGACAAAGATAACCAATATCTTTTTCCCTTTATCAGACATGCAACTCGCTAGGTTGCAAATATCTGAAGCGATAGTGTATGCACAAACCGTTGTGCATACACACTCGAAACGAACCAAGCCAAGACAAAAGTCTGGCAACCTATGTGCACGCAGAATTGATGTACACACACACAACTCACAAGTTTCACAAATATGAATATTCCACAATCAATAACAGATACAATCAATGTTTTGTGGATGTTAAATGTTTTATTATTATTAAATTAGATCAAGAGAAACTCTTCACATTCATGATAAATGTTTTAATTGCTGCAAGTGTCTGCATGTTATTGGTTTGAACTATTTTGTATTATTAATAACAGATACAGTTAATATTTTGTGGATGTTAAATGTTTTATTATTATTAGATTAGATCAAGAGAAACCCTTCACATTCATGATAAATGTTTTATGATTATACGTTAGCTTTCATTGTTTTTGTCTAATTGAATGTGGAGGGGTACAAAACGTGAAAGGGTGGATATATAGATAATATTCATGATAATTAATATGCATGAATAAATGCGAACATTAATGTATTGATAAGGTACTGTAATGTTGAATTTCGTGAATTTGAAGAGATGTGTTGTATCACTTAAAGGATTCGTTACTTTGAATCCTATATATATGCAGATATATTAATAGTTTGTTACATAATTTATCTGATGCAAGTGTCTACATGTTATTGGTTTGAACAATTTTGTATTATTAATAACAGATCCATTTAATATTTTGTGGATGTTAAATATTTTGTTATTATTAGATTAGATCAAGAGAAACTCCTCACATTCATGGTAAATGTTTTATGATTATAAGTTAGCTTTCATTGTTTCTGTCTAATTGAATGTGGAGGGGTACAGAACGTGAAAGGGTAGATATATAGATAATATTCATGATAATTAATATGCATGAATAAATGCTAACATTAATGTATTGATAATGTACTGTAATGTTGAATTTCGTGAATTTGAAGAGATGCGTTGTATCACTTAAAGGATTCGTTACTTTGAATCATATATATATGTAGATATATTAATAGTTTGTTACTTAATTTATCTGATGCAAGTGTCAACATGTTATTGGTTTGAACTATTTTGTATTTTTAATAACAGATACATTTAATATTTTGTGGATGTTAAATGTTTTGGCTTCGTTTGGTTCATAATTGGATGTTTTTGGGAAAAGTTTTCTGAAAAAAGTTAAAAAAAAGTTGAATTGGGCGGGTATTACGATGTAGGATTTATAAATTATAAAATACCCCCTATATTTGTTTATTTACAAAACACCCCCTATAATAAAATCTTAAAAGTTAACAAAAACACCCCCAACCCAATGTCAAATACAGACAGCCGGCCACCACCGCCGGAGGGTGGCCGAGTTCACCGTATTGGCGCATGACCGGCTGGATCTTGCCAGTCGTGCGCCGATATGGCCTTTGCCGGCCAGATCTACGGCCAGATCTGGCCGTATTTGCTTGTCAACGACGACCAATAAACTGTCGTCGTTGATGGTCAACAACGACCGTTTGTTGGCCGTCGTTATAAACTGTTACAGCTAAAGATCTGGCCGTCAACGGCCAGATCTTTGGCCTTAGATCTGGCCTTTTCCGGCCAGATCCACCGTGGATCTGACCGGAAAAGGCTAGATCGGCGCACTACCGGCCAGATTCAGCCGGTAGTGCGCCATTCTAACAGATTCCGGCCATTTTCCGGCAGTGGTGGCTGGAATCTGGTAAATATAAATTACTGGGGTGTTTTTATAATTTTTTAAAAAATATTTAGGGGTATTTAATTAAATTATCAAATTTAAGAGGTTTAAAAAAAGTTGAATAATATTGAGAGTAGTATTCCCAAAAATCAAAGGCTTCGTTTGGTTCAAGATTGGGAATACTACTCTTAGTATTCCCAAAAAAGTTAAACAGTAAAATACCCAAAAACTTTCGGCTTCGTTTGGTTCAAGATTGGGAATACTACTCTTAGTATTCCCAAAAAAGTTAAACAGTAAAATACCCAAAAACTCTCATTTTTGGGAATACTATTTTCAATATTATTTAATTTTTTTTAAACCCTCTAAATTTGTTAATTTAATTAAATACCTCTAAATATTTTTTTAAAAATTATAAAAACACCCCAACAATCCACATTTACCAGATTCCGGCCACCACCGCCGGAAAATGATCGGAATCTGGTAGGATGGCGCACTACCGGCTGAATCTGGCCGGTAGTGCGCTGATCTAGACTTTTTCGGCCAGATCCACGGTGGATCTGGCCGGAAAAGGCCAGATCTTTGGCCGTAATAGTCGGTCACGACGGCCAACAAACGGTCGTCGTTGACCATCAACGACGACCGTTTGTTGGCCGTCATTGAGAGCAAATACGGCCAGATCTGGCGGTTGACGACCAGATCTGGTCGTAGATCTGGCCTTTGCCGGCCAGATCCACCGTGGATCTGGCCGGAAAAGGCCATATCGGCGGATGACCGGCAAGATCTAGCTGGTCATGCGCCCATAAGACGACTCCGGCCACCTCCGGTGGTGGTGGCCGACTGGGGGTGTTTGAGGGTGTGTTAGGGGTATTTTTGTTAACTTTTAATGTTTTATTATAGGGGTATTTTGTAAAAAAACAAACATATGGGGTATTTTATTAATTTATAAATCCTACATCGTAATACCCGCCCAATTCAACTTTTTTTTAACTTTTTTCAAAAAACTTTTTCCAAAACCCCCAAATTTTGAACCAAACGGAGCCAAAGTTTTTGGTTATTTTACTGTTTAACTTTTTTGGGAATACTAAGAGTAGTATTCTGAAAATTGAAACAAACGAAGCCTTTATTATTATTAGATTAGATCAAGAGAAACTCTTCACAGTCATGATAAATGTTTTATGATTATACGTTAGCTTTCATTGTTTCTGTCTAATTGAATGTGGAATGCATATATAATCTTGAAGCACTTGCTATTTGAACACCATATAGGATTCTATAATTGTTGTAAGTGTCGACATGTTATTGGTTTAGGCTATTTTGTATTATTAATGTTGGGGATTGGTTAAACCACTTTGATTTTGGATTACCCATTTTAAAGTGCAGTGAAATATTTACCAAGTAGATTAAGACATTTCCAGTTTTTAACCACATCAAACACAAGTGTAGAAAGTAAAAAACACAACCATATACATGGTTAGGCTAAACCCACTTTTAGCCTACATCCATGGGACCTTGTCCAGATCGAAGCATTCCACTAAATTAAAAAAACATTATAAGATAATGTTCAAAGTTGATCTAAGTTACAATAAAAAGAACTCCCTGTTCAACTTTACACTTAGCACCACACTCTGAATCCTTAACATGCAGCAACTTCTTCGGATCTTCTTCACTTCACAATGGGAACACACCCGAGAACAGCTTGTGAAACACCAAGCTTCAAGCAATGACGCCATGCACCAGCATCATCAAAGGAACCACTTTCCAAGAGCCATCAAGTCTATGATTGATATGGTGAGGTTTTGACACAAAATAGAAAATGAACCTTGAACCTTAAGAGAAAGAATACTTTAAGAAATTCAGAGTAAGAATGAAATAAAAGATCAAAAGGTTAGATTCATTCATGCAAGAAAGAGTATTATATAATGAAAGGCTTCTTGCTCAACAATATAGTATCACGTCAGCCAACAAGGGCTTGACCCATTTTTGTCCAAATAAGGAAAGTATTCCTTCTTTTAGTTTGGACCACAAGGTAAATTGGGAAAGATAACTTTAATCCCTAAGACCACCTAAGCATATTGTGACATGTAAAAAGGTCCTAAAAGGCAAGAGACAAAGATAACCAATATCTTTTTCCCTTTATCAGACATGCAACTCGCTAGGTTGCAAATATCTGAAGCGATAGTGTATGCACAAACCGTTGTGCATACACACTCGAAACGAACCAAGCCAAGACAAAAGTCTGGCAACCTATGTGCACGCAGAATTGATGTACACACACACAACTCACAAGTTTCACAAATATGAATATTCCACAATCAATAACAGATACAATCAATGTTTTGTGGATGTTAAATGTTTTATTATTATTAAATTAGATCAAGAGAAACTCTTCACATTCATGATAAATGTTTTAATTGCTGCAAGTGTCTGCATGTTATTGGTTTGAACTATTTTGTATTATTAATAACAGATACAGTTAATATTTTGTGGATGTTAAATGTTTTATTATTATTAGATTAGATCAAGAGAAACCCTTCACATTCATGATAAATGTTTTATGATTATACGTTAGCTTTCATTGTTTTTGTCTAATTGAATGTGGAGGGGTACAAAACGTGAAAGGGTGGATATATAGATAATATTCATGATAATTAATATGCATGAATAAATGCGAACATTAATGTATTGATAAGGTACTGTAATGTTGAATTTCGTGAATTTGAAGAGATGTGTTGTATCACTTAAAGGATTCGTTACTTTGAATCCTATATATATGCAGATATATTAATAGTTTGTTACATAATTTATCTGATGCAAGTGTCTACATGTTATTGGTTTGAACAATTTTGTATTATTAATAACAGATCCATTTAATATTTTGTGGATGTTAAATATTTTGTTATTATTAGATTAGATCAAGAGAAACTCCTCACATTCATGGTAAATGTTTTATGATTATAAGTTAGCTTTCATTGTTTCTGTCTAATTGAATGTGGAGGGGTACAGAACGTGAAAGGGTAGATATATAGATAATATTCATGATAATTAATATGCATGAATAAATGCTAACATTAATGTATTGATAATGTACTGTAATGTTGAATTTCGTGAATTTGAAGAGATGCGTTGTATCACTTAAAGGATTCGTTACTTTGAATCATATATATATGTAGATATATTAATAGTTTGTTACTTAATTTATCTGATGCAAGTGTCAACATGTTATTGGTTTGAACTATTTTGTATTTTTAATAACAGATACATTTAATATTTTGTGGATGTTAAATGTTTTGGCTTCGTTTGGTTCATAATTGGATGTTTTTGGGAAAAGTTTTCTGAAAAAAGTTAAAAAAAAGTTGAATTGGGCGGGTATTACGATGTAGGATTTATAAATTATAAAATACCCCCTATATTTGTTTATTTACAAAACACCCCCTATAATAAAATCTTAAAAGTTAACAAAAACACCCCCAACCCAATGTCAAATACAGACAGCCGGCCACCACCGCCGGAGGGTGGCCGAGTTCACCGTATTGGCGCATGACCGGCTGGATCTTGCCAGTCGTGCGCCGATATGGCCTTTGCCGGCCAGATCTACGGCCAGATCTGGCCGTATTTGCTTGTCAACGACGACCAATAAACTGTCGTCGTTGATGGTCAACAACGACCGTTTGTTGGCCGTCGTTATAAACTGTTACAGCTAAAGATCTGGCCGTCAACGGCCAGATCTTTGGCCTTAGATCTGGCCTTTTCCGGCCAGATCCACCGTGGATCTGACCGGAAAAGGCTAGATCGGCGCACTACCGGCCAGATTCAGCCGGTAGTGCGCCATTCTAACAGATTCCGGCCATTTTCCGGCAGTGGTGGCTGGAATCTGGTAAATATAAATTACTGGGGTGTTTTTATAATTTTTTAAAAAATATTTAGGGGTATTTAATTAAATTATCAAATTTAAGAGGTTTAAAAAAAGTTGAATAATATTGAGAGTAGTATTCCCAAAAATCAAAGGCTTCGTTTGGTTCAAGATTGGGAATACTACTCTTAGTATTCCCAAAAAAGTTAAACAGTAAAATACCCAAAAACTCTCATTTTTGGGAATACTATTTTCAATATTATTTAATTTTTTTTAAACCCTCTAAATTTGTTAATTTAATTAAATACCTCTAAATATTTTTTTAAAAATTATAAAAACACCCCAACAATCCACATTTACCAGATTCCGGCCACCACCGCCGGAAAATGATCGGAATCTGGTAGGATGGCGCACTACCGGCTGAATCTGGCCGGTAGTGCGCTGATCTAGACTTTTTCGGCCAGATCCACGGTGGATCTGGCCGGAAAAGGCCAGATCTTTGGCCGTAATAGTCGGTCACGACGGCCAACAAACGGTCGTCGTTGACCATCAACGACGACCGTTTGTTGGCCGTCATTGAGAGCAAATACGGCCAGATCTGGCGGTTGACGACCAGATCTGGTCGTAGATCTGGCCTTTGCCGGCCAGATCCACCGTGGATCTGGCCGGAAAAGGCCATATCGGCGGATGACCGGCAAGATCTAGCTGGTCATGCGCCCATAAGACGACTCCGGCCACCTCCGGTGGTGGTGGCCGACTGGGGGTGTTTGAGGGTGTGTTAGGGGTATTTTTGTTA
The DNA here is from genome assembly GCF_008641045.1 of Pistacia vera. Lineage (NCBI taxonomy): Eukaryota > Viridiplantae > Streptophyta > Magnoliopsida > Sapindales > Anacardiaceae > Pistacia > Pistacia vera. The sequence goes on along the minus strand of NW_022195193.1, from coordinate 21,182 downwards.
ACTTTTAATGTTTTATTATAGGGGTATTTTGTAAAAAAACAAACATATGGGGTATTTTATTAATTTATAAATCCTACATCGTAATACCCGCCCAATTCAACTTTTTTTTAACTTTTTTCAAAAAACTTTTTCCAAAACCCCCAAATTTTGAACCAAACGGAGCCAAAGTTTTTGGTTATTTTACTGTTTAACTTTTTTGGGAATACTAAGAGTAGTATTCTGAAAATTGAAACAAACGAAGCCTTTATTATTATTAGATTAGATCAAGAGAAACTCTTCACAGTCATGATAAATGTTTTATGATTATACGTTAGCTTTCATTGTTTCTGTCTAATTGAATGTGGAATGGTACAGAACTTGAAAGGGTAGATATATAGATCAAGAGAAACTCTTCACATTCATGATAAATGTTTTATGATTATACGTTAGCTTTCATTGTTTCTGTCTAATTGAATGTGGAAGGATACAGAACTTGAAAGGGTAGATATATAGATCAAGAGAAACTCTTCACATTCATGATAAATGTTTTATGATTATACGTTAGCTTTCATTATTTCTATCTAATTGAATGTGGAAGGGTACAGAACTTGAAAGGGTAGATATATAGATAATATTCATGATAATTAATATGCATGAATAAATGCAAACATTAATGTATTGATAAGGTACTGCAATGCTGAATTTCGTAAATTTGAAGAGATGCCTTGTATCACTTAAAGGATTCGTTACTTTGAATCCTATATATATGCGGATATATTAACAGTTTGTTACATAATTTATCTGATGAAAGAGAGGTAGTCAACTTTTAATTGTTATTTGGTTTTCTTTGGTTTGGCCAGTGAATTGTTATACTTTTTATTTTGTTTTAATGTAGGTATATACTTTTAGTCGAATCATAATATTTGTTGTTGTCGTTGTGAATTACATGTTATTGAAGGTAATGTATTTTGTTACCTACGTCTCTGTAATTACGGTTTATTAATGCTATATATGTTTTGTTAGAAATGTAAAAAATTTAGGCGATGTTGCAATTTATTGACTACTGTGTTGTTATACTACTTTCCAATCGCTTATCATGTTTGCTATATAGTTTTTGTTAAAAGGTTATGTAAGTTATTATATGGTTTTCACTATTTGATTGTTTTAGTCCAAATAGTGAACCGTAAATTTTGCTATAGAATTGCCAGATCCATCTACCAAATCAGTAATTTTGTAATTCAATTATAAGAAGTTATAAGAAGACATAGGTGGACCATTCTGAACCATTTATTTGTCTACTGCTGTACTTAACAAATCCATGTGGCGAATTATGCGGATCTGTGGTTTTGGTGTTGTTTTTTGATGCCTTTGCCGAACCATTTTGATAACCAAGTTGTTGTCAATTGTATTATAGAATTGTAGGTAGTAGCCAAACCATATTGTTTTATCATAAGAGGAAAGATGTAACTCTATTTAGATTTTACTATAACATTACAATAGTCCAGATGTCAAACCTTTATTCATTGTCCTATAGAATTGTAGCAAGCAGTCGAACCATCTGTTTAATTGTAAGAGGAACGATGCAAATTGATTTACATTGTACTACAGAATTATAAGAGACTAGATGCCGAACCATTATTCATTAACAATTTTAATTTTGTAATGTCCTTTTTAGTTAATACAATACCGTTTTGATCATAAAGAGTTATGATCACAATTTCTTTATAGTTGTACAATAGAATTGTGGCCAGTAGCCGAATCATACTGTTTTATTGGGAGAGGAAAGATGTAACTCTACTTAGATTGTACTATAACATTACAAGAGACCAAATGTCGAACCATCATTCATTGTGCTACAGAGTTGTAGCCAGGAGCTGAACCATATGTTTTGTGAATGTTAAATGTTTGATTGTTATTAGATTAGATCAAGAGAAACTCTTCACATTCCCATTAATATGTCAGTTATAAGTCAAACGTTTCATGTACATTCCCAATAATACAACCAAATGGCCTAATAGTTGCAGTAAGTATGAATACTCATTCCACTGTACCTGGTATTATTGGAAAACACGTCCCACCAATACAACACAATGGCCGAACAATTAAAGTCTCCTCAACCTTTACAACTACAAACACATCAATAATCGTTGATCTTACATCACATGTTAAAAAACCTGTTCCAAACAATAATTAATTGTAACAACCAACAGGTCGAATCATACCGTCAGGACAAAAAACTATGAACTTGGTAATGAAATAAATTTACTAATTATTTAGTATGATATTGCGAAAAAAAAAAAAAAAAGATTTCAAATTATTATAATGTCTTAAAAAAATTAACCTTTAACTTACTATTGATTGTTTAAAAAACATGCACACCAATGTTTAGTTGAAATAAAATTATTGCTTAACAAAAACTATGAATAAAATAAGAAAACTAATAAAACATAACAACACAAAATGCTGATGCTTCTTGGTGTCATAGACATTACATTGTTCAACAAAAATATAACAATAATGTAATTACAATATGAGAAAAAAATAATACTTCACCATAATTCGACATTCTTAAATCAATCAAGTTATTATAATTATTTTTTTATAATATAGATTGTATAACGTTTATATCTAATTCACAATTAATAAGAAGTTATATATGACTAATTATATTGCATAAATTTTGTATACATATTCTTTAACAAACTTAAAAAACTAAAAATTAAATATGGATAAATAGATAGACATAACTATATATAATAATTATGATATTAATTACAAAACAATTGCAATAAGTATGAATATTCCACTGTCACGGGTATTATTGGAAAACACGTACCACCAATACAACACAATGGTCGAACAATTAAAGTCACCACAACCATTACAACTACAAACACATCAATTAACAGTTGGTCTTACATTACATGTTAAAAAACCCTTTCCGAACAATAATTAATTGTAACAACCAATAGGCTGAACCATACTGTTAGGGTAAAAAACTATGAATTTGGTAATGAAATAAATTTACTACTTATTTAGTATGATATTGCAAAAAAAATTAGATTTCAAATTAGTATAATGTCTCAAAATAACTAACCTTTAACTTACTATTGATTGTTTAAAAACAGGATATATAGATAGACATAAATATAATAATTATGATATTAATTACGAATTTTATATTATTGAGAATCCAATTTTTTTTTAAACATGGTTAATACATTAGCATCCACATAACTACAAACTCTTCGTATTCACTTCTACTTAAAAACACGCCTATTATAGTATATAGTTTTGATGTTTATTTTAACTTTTATATTAAATAAATAACTATTCTGATTCCCCTACACAGTATCCAGAGAGTTGTTTTAAACACTATGAATAAGTGTGTTCTTTAATGAACAGTTGTCTGCTCGTATTTTGTCTGTTCATATTCTTTGGTTAGGGAAAGTCAGTCAATGATATTTATATCCATATAAAGATAACCAAACAGAATTTGTATTCCATTCAACAAGTCGTACGCGTTCAAAAAAATTTCCTCCTTTCATTCACATATTCATTAGCAATGGCAGACAAGAAACCAATTATCAACAATCCAGAAGTAAAGAAAGCAAAAGCATATGGTAGTTAACATTTAACAATTTCTGTTATATTCCTTTCTATAAATCTGTTGTGATCTTGATTTATGTAACAGTTTAATAAATTAATACAATTTCATTATTTGTTTTCTACAGTTGAAGTGGCAATGTCGGATAGAAAGGTGGATCTCAAAGATATTCTGAAAAATGTCAGCACCAACCTGGGAAATCTGAACACTGCTAGGGAAAAACCGAAAGATATTATCAATTATCAATTCAATACAAACAATATACATTTAACACCACAAGAAAAACAATAATAATGTAAAAAAAAAATGTATAAACATACCCGCGCAAAACATAGGCTTTAAGAATAGTATTAGATAAAATGATTTAAATTCTGTAAAATATGTTTTTAAAATTAAAATATTAATGATGGGGCTCAAATAAGTTAGGTTGGACTTAAATATCAGTACCAAAAATAAAATAAAAAATAAATAAATAAAAAGATTTTAGCCACAATCAATGATTTGGTCAAATTATTGGGCTCAATTGGTCTCTTAAAAAGATTGGGTCAGTTGTTCAGAATAAAAGGATTACACAAACCGAAATCAATTGTAACATTTTCACACTTATAGTTGCCATCGCTGAAGTTCATAATTTTTTTTTTTTATGTTGTATTAAATTTACAAATTGTATCGATTTAATTTGTCGGGGTCTAATATAACATTAGATTATTAGTAAAAACTTAAATCAATGAAATGTGTAAGATCAATAAAATAAAATCACTCAGAATCAACATGTATATATTCATATCATTATTCATATACATGTTCATACAATCATGGAGATTTGTGGAAGCGAAATAACTTAATCACTAACCTCCAGCCATAGCAATTTGTTGATGCTGTCTTCTTCAGAGATTACAGACTCTTCCAATGCACTGCAATTCTCAGAACGATCATTTTTGGGAAATCAAAATTAATTGCGTGTATTGGGGACCTGTAACTGTTCCCCTTTTAAAGTACGCATAAAGTCTTTCCATCAAAGACAACTGCTGGGGATAAGACTGGGATTGACTAGGTCGGGTTGACCTATTGGGTCGTTAACCGAGCTTGACCGAGTCAATCCGACTTGATCAACGGGTTATTTAGACTCGATCTTGACTCGACGCGTGTAGGCGCGTGGGGTTTTGTTTGGGGGTGTGGGAAATGCGTGAAAGCACGTGGTGTCCTCTAGTGGTGCGTGAGACGCTGTGTCGATGCATGTTGGCGCGTGGAGGTGTTGGAGCATGTAGGCGCATGGGAGTTAGTGAGAGCGCGTGTGATGGTTTTTATGACATTTTTTAGTCTGTTATGCATAAATTGTTAGTGTATGCCCTAGGAACCAATCGTGTCGTCGGTTCCAAGGCATTATGTTTTGTATATATATGTTAATGTATATATATTTTGTATGTACATTTTTATCTTATCAATAGAAGAAATTGTTCTTATTTCACATGTGGTTTATTGCCTCATTTATATATATGTATTACATGTGAAATGTCCAGATGACACAAATCTTTAGAAGATCAAAATTATCAAAGTGTTCCCTACATAGGTAATATTAATTGGGCAATAATATTACATAGTTGGCATGTTGAATGCCTCTGTAGAATATCATATGATGGTATTAGTGTGGGTGATTATAAAAGTTATATCACTAGGGCATTAGCATAGATAAGCGGTTAGTGAACTGTTTACCGAATATAGTCATTTACAATTAATCACATGGATGTTTAAAATGTATTCAATGATTCGTCATAAGATCGTACTAGTGTATTATTAATCCTTAGACCTGAGATATCACGGTTGAATTTTTTATAAACTCATATGGTTCATATGGTGTATAAACACGAGGCTAATCATGTCATGTGTTAATAAGCCGATTTGGCCATGTGTTGTTTATGTGTGAGGACAAGAGATAGTCAAGATGGGATCCGTTGACTTGGTATAGATTGATATTAAATTCCTAGACAAATGTCAAGATACATTGGAAAAGGGAAATCTTTGGCCGGGGTATATAAAATGTTACCTAAAAGATTGTTTCATGGTGATACATTCCATATGTATTGATTGTCAATTTGATATAAAATTAAGATAAGGATCTTGACCTACCATGAATCCATTCTTAATTGAGATTAGACAACGGAAGGATTTGATTATACAGCACATATGATTATAAAATGATTCGTTGGAGTATATCTTCATTGTGACTTAGGGGTTATGGAGCATTGCTAGATACCTACCATAATTAGTGGGAGTTTTGTTTATAAAAAGTTATGACAAAATATATCGGAATAGACTATGATAGTCAGCCCACGGCTAGACCACAATGAACCTAAGAGGTCACATATAAAAACTAAGAAGAATAAAGAAATAGCCAAAGAGAGTTGATTATCCAAGGTTGGCTAGCACCTACCAAGAGTAATAAAGTTATTTATATTATTATCATTGAATTAGATTCAATGGAGGGTTATATTAGTTATTATGATTAATTTAAGAGTTAAATTACTAATTGGAATTAAATGGAATTCCAATTCATAATTAATCATTTTATTTATATTAAATTGAATTTAACAATAGGTTGTAATTGTAACATATGAACAAAACAATAGGTTGTAATTGTAACATATGAACAATTTAAGGGTTAAATTGTTATGTAAACAATTTAAGAGTTAAATTGTTAATTGTGATTAAATGTTAATCTAATGTTATTATTTAAAGAAGTTTAACAACTTCATAATAATTATAGAATTATTTATAACTCCAAAACAATTATGGAATTGTTTAAGGAAGTCCAAAACAATTATTGAATTGCTTACAAGGCTATATATATAAAGAAAATGATATATCAATTTTGAGATAGAGATAAAAAAATTTCTAAGAATCCTAAATGTCTCTCTTGGCCTAATTCTTTTTTTACCCTTGAAATTAAAAGTCTCCAAGGTTGCCAAGGACTTAAGGTAACAAGTTATACCTTACTTGTTTTCAATTTGATTGAAATTTTTTGCAAAATATGAATATACATGCATCATTCTCCATGCATTCCATCTTTCATAAATAATGTGATATTCTTGTTTTGATTTATGTTATGTTGTGTTATATGTAATAATTCATGTTATAACAATATGATGTCTTATGATCGTATGTATTTGATTAATTTAAAGTAGTCACAACATCTAACTTATGATAATATATGCATTAAGTAATATTAAGGTAGCGTTTGGTTCAGGGTGATCTAAGATTAATCCTGTAATCTTTATTTAATTTTCAAGATTCCCTCATTTGGTTGTCAAGTAATAAAATATTACGTAATCTTTTATTACAAATAGTGTTTACTGTTGGTAATATTGGGGGTAATCAGATTACCTTCCCAAGGGGTGTTATTATAAGATTACCGACGTAATCTTAATTTTGACCCTATTTTGCCTTTAATAATTTATTATTTCGGACATATTTGCCCTCATATGTCTACCAAATAACAATTACCCAGACCCCCTACATTTGAGAATTTAGCTAAAACACCCCCGCCAGAAAAAAGTTTAAAAGTTAACAAAATACCCCCAATCATCAAAGCCCATCGCCGGCCGCTAGCCACCACTGCTAGCCGCTAGCGAAATTCGTCATATCGGCACAGATCTGGTCGGATTAGGCCTTATCGGCGTACGACCAGCCAGATCTAGCTAATAGTGCACCATTACGGCGGCTTCCGATGGTGGTGGTGGTGGCTGTCGGCGATGGCTTGGGGTGAGTGGGGGTGATTTTGTTATAAATTAAAGTTGTATATGGTTGGGGTGTTTTAGTAAAATTTCAAATATAGGGGGGCTAAAAGAAATAATTTAAAAAATAATAGAATAAACTAATAATAAAAATAATATTATATTATTATTTTAAAATGAGGGCAATTTAGTAATCTACATAACATACCCACTCATTTATCCTCCCAACCAAACATATTATTGTAACATACCCATCAATTTATTCCAACCCACCAAACACATTTCTCTAAAAATTCCCTAGTAATCTATCTTTCCAGTAATACAATATTTCTCAATAATATAACATTCCCTGAACCAAACGCATCCTAATTATGATCATATTAAAATTAATGACATCGTTTTGTAGTTAATCATGATAATATAATCATTTTACCCATAGGGAATGTTATATTTTCATGATTAATTAGGATGAAATATAAATTATTCTTATTTCTTAATTAGCCCACAGGTATTATGAAATATCAATAATTTTTAGTTTCATCCTTAAAGGATAATGAATCATAATATAAAATGTCTTTACCCTCAGGGAGATTTTATGATATGTCGATTCATTTATGATTTGTTATTTGTTTTACATTGGGAAACTTATAATTGTTGATGATGGTTTGTGCCTCATAATTTATTTAGTAAGGATATATGTTGATATACCTACAGTTGATCAAACTTTGATAATGGTTGAGGATAAAGTTCCTTATTTAAATGGTGACAACTACAAAAACCGGACGGAGGCTGCCCTTCTTCATTTAAGGTGCATTGATCTTGACTATGCTTTTCGTAAGGAAGAGCCACATACACCTACGGATACTAGTACTCAGGCTGAGATTGCTTTGTATGAATGGTGGGAGCGATCCAACTGTTTAAGCATGCTGTTTATCAAATCTCACATTATGAGTAGTATTCGTGGGTCAATACTAGAGTTTTGAGAATGTCAAGGATCTTATGGATGCTATTCATGCTAAGTTTGAAACATCAGATAAGGCATTAGGCAGCAGCCTTATGAGTAAGTTGACATCCATAAAGCTCACTAGTATTAAAGGAGTTCGTGAGCATATAATGATAATGAGGGACATTGCTGCTCAGTTGAGATCTCTTCATATGGTGATTAATGATGATTTCCTGGTGCATTATGTCATGAACTCTCTCTCATCTCATTATACTCCTTTCAAGATATCATATAACACACAAAAGGCTAAATGGTCAATCTATGAACTTTTGACCATGTGTGTTCAAGAGGAGGAGAGATTGCTTCAGGAAGTTAGTGAAACTGTAAATCTAGTGACAAGACAAGTACACTTCAAGCAAGAATAAGAAGTGGAAGGCGAAAGGCAAGTTGCATGAGGTTGCGAGCAAAGGAAATAAGGACAACACCAAGTATTTCTTCTATAAAAAGAAAGGACACATGAAGAATGCTTGTCTTAAAAGAAAGGTCTAGCGGACACATGAAGAATGCTTGTCTTAAAAGAAAGGTCCAGCTTGACAAGAAAGGTAACCTCACATCTCTTGTGTGTTATGAATCTAATATGATTTGTGTTTCTCATAATGATGGGTAGATTGATTCTAGTTCTACAATCTATGTTTCTAATACCATACAGGATTTTCTGGATTAAAGGAAATCGATGGGAAGTGAATGCAGCATCTATTCAGGAAATAGGATGCCTTCATGTGTTGAAGCTGTTGGAACATTTAGACTTGTGTTAAGTACTAATTTTGTTTTGGATTTGGAACGAACCTTTTATATTCCTAGTTTTTCTAAGAATTTAATTTCAGTTTCTAAACTTGTACCTTATGGATACTCTTTCAACTTTTATGGTAGTTCTTTTAATTTAATTAAGAACCCATCTATTGTTGGAAATGGTACTATAGTTGATAGTTTGTTTAAAATTCATTTAAGTGATATTGTTCCTTATAGTTTAATTACTTCACATGCTAGTACTGTTATGAGTGAAAACTCTTCTTTTCTATGACATAAGAGATTATGACACATCTCCATTGATAAGATTAAAAGGTTGGTAAATGCTGGAGTTCTTGAAACTCTTGACTTTACTAACTTTGATACTTGTGTAGACTTCATTAAGGGAAAGCAGACTAACAAATTCAAGAAAAGTGTCAGGAAGAGTTCTAAACTTTTAGAGATCATATACACAGATATTTGTTGCCCTAACAAGAGCTCTAGTAGTCAAAAATATTTCATCATTTTTATTGATGATCACTCACGATTTATGTATCTCTATTTGTTTCATCACAATGATGACATATTGGATACTTTCAAAATATATAAAGCAGAAGTAGAGAAACAATGTGGAAAACAAATTAAGATCGTGATATCTGATAAAGCTGGTGAATATTATGGTAGATACACTAGTATAGGATAAACACTTAATCCATTTGCTAAATTTCTTCAAGAGCAAGATATTGTGGCTCAATACACCCTGCCCAGCACACCATCTCAGAATGGTGTAGCAGAATGGAGAAATAGAACATTAATGGATATGGTACGGAGTATGCTAAGTAACTCCAAACTTCCTCATTCTTTGTGGATCAAAGCTCTTAAAACTGCAGCATATATATTAAACCGAGTTCCAACTAAGACAGTTCCCAAAACGCCATTTGAGTTATGGAAAGGTTGGAAACTGAGTTTAAGTCATTTACGCATTTGGCGTTGTCCAGTTGAAGTTAGAGTTTATAATCCATGAGAAAGGAAGTTAGATCCTAGGACTATTAGTGCATATTTTATTGGATATACTGAAAAATCTAAGGGATATATGTTTTATTGTCCGAACCATTCCAGTAGAATTGTTGAATCAAGAAATGTCAAATTTCTTGAGAATGACATGGTCAGTGAGAGTGATCAACTCAGAGACTTAGTCTCTGAGAAAATTAATGTTTTAGATAATGCTTCTACATCAACTAAAAGATTAGTTGTTCATCCAAACAAGGTGAACAATGAGGAACCAATCATTCAAAGTCCACGTTCTGATGAGATTGTTTTAGAAGATCATTCTGAACATCCTTCACCACAAAAAGAACAACCAGTTGTGCAACAATCTCAACAAAAGACTATTGATACAACATTAAAGAGATCTACTAGAACAAAAAAATCAGCAATTTCTATTGATTATGTAGTGTATATGCAAGAGTCTTACTGTAACATAGATGTTGAAGATAACCCGGACACATTTTCACAAGCTATAGACAGTAGCAAATCTTAGTTGTGGTATAATGCCATGATTGACGAGATAAATTCTATGACAGATAATAAAGTTTGAGACATTGTTGAGTTGCCTACTGGAAAGAAACTTATTAGTTATAAATGGGTATTTAAAACCAAAAGGGATTCATTAGGCAACATTGAGAGATACAATGCTAGGCTTGTTACCCAATTCACGCAAAGGAAAGGGATAGATTATAAAGAAGTGTTTTCTCCAGTTTCTAAAAAGGATTCCTTCCACATCATCATGACATTAGTTGCCCATTTCAATTTAGATTTACATCAAATGGATGTGAAAATAGCTTTCCTCAATGGAGATTTGGAGGAAGAGATTTATATGAAACAACCTGATAGATTCATTTCAAGTGATGGTGAGCATTTGGTTTGCAAGCTTAAGAAGTCCATTTATGGACTTAAACAACCCTCCTAACAATGGTATTTAAGATTTCACATTGTTATCTCTTCATTTGGTTTTGTAAAGAATGTCATGGATCAGTATATATACCACAAGGTCAATGGGAGCAAAGTCATCTTTCTTGTGTTATATGTCAACCAATGACTTGGGTCTGTTGCATAAGGTGAAAGAATTTTTCTCTCAACATTTTAGTATAAAAGATATGGGTGAGACGTCTTATGTCATTGGCATTAAGATTCACAGGGATAGGTCCCAACATGTTTTGGGACTATCTCAAGAAGCCTATATTAATAAAATTCTTGAAAGATTTAGGTTGAACGATTGTTCACCTAGTGTTGCACCCATTGTTTAGGGTGACAGGTTCAATCTGAACCAATGTCCCACACTTGAGATTGAAAAGGAACAAATGAAGAACATTCTCAACTGTTGGAAGCCTAATGTATGCTCAAGTCCTTACTAGACCTGACATTGCTTTTGTAGTTGGCATGTTAGGAAGATATCAAAATAATCCAGGTTTAGATCATTGGAGAGCTACAAAGAAGGGCATGAGTTATCTTTAGGGAACTAAAAGTTTTATGCTTACATATAGACGGTCCAACATTTTGGAAGTCGTCAGATATTCAGACTCAGACTTCGCTGGCTATGTTGATTCTCGAAAATCAACATTCGAATATATTTTTATGTTAGTCGGAGGTGCTATATCTTGGAGAAGTGCCAAACAACCTTTGGTTGCCACTTCTACCAGGGAAGTTGAGTTTGTTTCTTGTTTTGAGGCTACTACACGGGTTATTTGGTTGAGAAGTTTAATTTCTAGTCTTGGAGTTGTTGAGTCTAGCTCTAGACCGATAAGGTTGTATTGTGACAATTCAGCTACTGTGTTCTTTGCTAAGAATAATAAGAGTGGAAGTTGAAATAAACACATCTATATTAAGTACTTAGCAATAAGGGAGCACATTAAAGCCAAAGAAGTGCTCATTGAACACATACATACCAAGCAGATGATTGCTAATCCTCTAACAAAAGGCATGCCACCAAAGACGTTCAAGGATCATGTAGTTCAAATCGGACTACGTCCCTCTTTGTCATTTTGAGAGGTAATACTTTCATTCTCTAAAACTTTGCATTTTGGTTTGTTTTCTCTTTAAGTTGTATACATTTTGGTTGAAGAATAACAAATATTCTAGAGGACCTGGAACATACATTTGAGGATTGTTCATAGAGAGTAATATTCCACAATAATGAGTTTATTTAAAATGGACTTACTGCTATGATTCATGCAATTTTATTTTCTAATTAAACATAAAGAATGTGAAATTACTATGTTGTGGACTGTGTTATAAAAGTTTGGACCAAGTGGGAGAATGTTAGAATTTTTAATTTAATTAAAATTCTAATTACCCATATTTACTATTTGGTCCAAAACCTTTATTTGTAATTTCACAAGACTTTTAAACTGCAGTAGTTATCCTAGACTACTGCATAAAAGGGAGCAATTACAGATCCCCAATTCAGGCAATTTATTTTATTTATCCCAAAACCACCGTACTATAAAGATCACATTGAATTGGAAGAACCTGCAGACTGTGAGAAGACAAAATTGTGAAGACCAAGAGACGATCTACAACAATTTGCTATGGCGGGAGGTTAGTAGTATTGATTTGCTTTCGTTGTGTTTTATAAATACTTATGAACATGTATATGTATTGAGATTTTGTAATTGTATACATGTTGATTGTATTTCTCCCACTTAGTCCAAACTTTTATAACACAATCCACAACATAGTAATTTCACATTCTCTATATAAAAATCAAAAAATAAAATTGCATGAATCATAGCGGTAAGTCCATTTTAAACAAGTATTACCTTCCATGTATTACTATGCAATTTTCTTCTTAAACTCATTATTGTGGAATATTACTCTCTATAAACAAACCTCAAATGTCCATTCCAGGTCCTCTAGAATGTTTGTTATTCTCCAACCAAAATTTATACAACTTAAACAGAAAACAAACCAAAATGCAAAGTTTCAAAGAATGAAAGTATTACTTCTTAAAATGACAAAGCAGGACGTAGTCCCATTTGAACTACATGATCCTTGAACGTCTTTGGTGGCATGCCTTTTGCTAGAGGATCAGCAATCATCTGCTCGGTATGTATGTGTTCAATGAGCACTTCTTTGGCTTTAATGTGCTCTTTTATTGCTAAGTACTTAATGTCGATGTGTTTATTTCGACTTCCACTCTTATTATTCTTAGCAAAGAACATAGCAATTGAATTGTCACAATACAACCTTATCGGCCTAGAGATAGACTCAACAACTCCAAGCCCAGAAATGAAACTTCTCAACCAAATACCCTATGTAGTAGCCTTAAAACAGGAAACAAACTCAATTTCCATGGTAGAAGTGGCAACCAAAGATTATTTGACACTTCTCCAAGATATAGCACCTCCGGCTAACATAAAAACATATCTGGATGTTGATTTCCAAGAATCAACATAGCCAACGAAGTCTGAGTTTGAATATCTGACGACCTCCAAAAAGTCGGACCGTCTATATGTAAGCATAAAACTTTTAGTTCCTTGAAGATACCTCATGCCCTTCTTTGTAGCTCTCTAATGATCTAAACCTGGATCACTTTGATATCTTCCTAACATGCCAACTACAAAAGCAATGTCAGGTCTAGTAAGGACTTGAGCATACATTAGGCTTCCAATAGCTTAAGCATAAGGAATGTTCTTCATTTATTCCTTTTCAATCTCAAGTGTGGGACATTGGTTCAGATTGAACCTGTCACCCTAAACAATTGGTGCAACACTGGGTGAACAATCCTTTAACCTAAATCTTTCAAGAATTTTATTAATGTAGGCTTCTTGAGATAATCCCAAAACATGTTAGGACCTATCCCTATGAATCTTAATGCCAATGACATAAGACGCCTCACTCATATCTTTCATACTAAAATGTTGAGAGAGAAATTCTTTCACCTCATGCAGCAAACCCAAATCATTGGTTGCAATCAGAATATCATCTACATATAACACAAGAAAGATGATTTTGCTCCCACTGACCTTGTGGTATATTCACTGATCCATGACATTTTCTACAAAACCAAATGAAGAGAGAATAGTGTGAAATCTTAAATACCACTGTCAAGAGGCTTGTTTAAGTCTATAAATGGACTTCTTAAGCTTGCAAACCAAATGCTCACCAATACTTGAAATGAATACATCAGGTTGTTTCATATAAACCTCCTCTTCCAAATCTTCATTAAGGAAAACTGTTTTCACATCCATTTAATGTAAATCTAAATCGAAATGGGCAACTAATGCCATGATGATGTGGAAGAAATCTTTTTTAGAAACAGGAGAAAACATTTCTTTTTACAAAAGAAACACTTGGTGTTGTCCTTATTTCCTTTGCTTGTAACCTCATGCAACTTGCCTTTTCCCTTCCACTTCTTATTCTTGTTTGAAATGTGCTTGACATTTCCTATCACTAGATGTACAGTTTCATTCACTTCCTAAAGCAATGTCTTCTCCTCTTGAACACACATGGTCAAAAGTTCATTGATTGACCATTTAGCCTTTTGTGTGTTATAGGATATCTTGAAAGGAGTACAATGAGATGAAAGAGAGTTTAAGGCATAATGCACCAAGAAATCATCATTAATCACCATCTGAATGGATCTCAACTAAGCAACAATGTCCCTCATTTTCATAATGTGCTCACGAACACCTTTAATACCGGTGAGCTTCATGGATGTCAATCTACTCATTAGAGTGCTGCCTTATCTGATGTTTCAAACTGAGCATGAATTGTATCCATCAGATCCTTGGCATTCTCACACTCCAGTATCGACCCACGAATACTACTCATAATGTGAGATTTGATAAACATCATGCTTAAATTGTTGGATCGCTCCCACCGTTCATACAAAGCAATCTCAGCCTAAATGCTAGTATCCGTAGGTGTAGGCGGCTCTTCCTTACAAAGAGCATAGTCAAGATCAATGCACCTTAAATGAAGAAGGACAACCTCCCTTTGGTTTTGTAGTTGTCACCATTTAAATAAGGAATTTTATCATCAACCATCATCAAAGTTTGATCAATTGTAGGTATATCACAGATTTGCTTACTAAATAAATTAAGAGGCACAAACCATCAACAACAATTATAAGTTTACCAATGTAAAACAAATAACAAATCATAAATGAATCGACATATTATAAAATCTCCCTGTGGGTAAAAACATTACATATTATGATTCATTATCCTTTAATGATGAAACTAAAAATTATTAATATTTCATAATACATGTGGGCTAATTAAGAAACGAGAATAATTTCTATTTCATCCTAATTAATCATGAAAATATAACATTCCCTGTGGGTAAAATGATTATATTAACATGATTAACTACAAAATGATGTCATTAACTTTAATATGATCATAATTAATATTGTTGTGGCCACTCTAAATTAATCAAATATATATGATCATAAAACATCATATAGTTGTAACATGAAGTATTGCATATAACACAACATAACATAAATCAAAACAAGAATATCACATTATTTATGCATAACAGACTAATACATGTCATAAAAACCATCACATGCGCTGTCACCGACTCCCATACGCCATCGTGACTCAACCACATGCAACCACATGTCTCCACGTGTCGTCACGCGCCTCCAAAAGACAACACATGCCCGCACGCCCTGACATGGCCCTCCCTCGCACTACATGGGCCAACTAGGGGTGGAAAAAAACCGGTTAATTATAATGGGCTACATTTGTTTGGCCCAATTCGGTCAAACCCTCCACTTTGGCCCATTTTTTTTTTCCAAGTTTTTTTTAACTTGAATTAAAATTATATTTATTGTAATTGAATAATTTGAATTCATATAATTTTAATGTACATCAAGTATTAATAATTTAAAATTACATTAGTGAAGACCTAGGGATAATTTTTTTTGAAATGCGCAAAATATAAAATTATTTTTTTTAAAATTGAATTTTGGAAAATGTGCATTAGTGAAGACCTAGGGATAAATTTTTTAAAAATTGAAAAATATAAAATTATTTTTTTATTCATTAAACCGGTTTAAAAATCCTGTTCAATTAACTATTTTTGTTATTTCAAAAAACCAAACCGAATATTCGGTTTACAAAATGTGGCAAACCGAAACCGAATTGAAACCCAAAAAACTGAATTTTCAAACTTGTTTCGGTCTGGTTTTCGATTTTTTTTTTTCCACTCCTAGCGCCAACACGGGCCTAAACACACCCCCACGAGTGGGCATGCACACCTTCACTAGCGTACGTGCGCCAATGATCAACGCATGTCTATTTGACCCGTTTGACTAGGTCGGGTTGACCTTTTACCTGATTCATTGGTTTTGACCCGCTAACCAGTTTGTTGACTTGATTTGACATGTTGACTTGGTTTGTCCTTTTGGCCTATTTGATCGGATTGGGTTGACCTATTGGGTCGTCAATAAGTTTGACCGGGTCAAAATGACTCAGTTTGACCTTTGACTTTGATCGAGTCAGTTTGATCGGTTTAGCCTTGACCAGGTCGATTTGACCTGGTTTGACTAGTTCTTCTTGACCTGGTTTCTGCAAATTTTTAACCCATTTTTGGCAGTTTTTAATAGCCCAATTCCGACCATTTTTCCAGCGTTTTAGAGGAGAAACTTGAACATGGACGTATGGCCTATGTCGGTGACATCCCAAATGATGTTTTCGTCCCAAATCGGCATCATAAATGGATGCCGAGATCACCCAAACGATAATTTTTACCGAAACTTTAAACTAGCATAACTTTGCAACCACAACTTGGTTTTTGAAAATAATATATCATTGAAAAGCTCTTTCAACAAGGATTCCAATGATACCAAAATCGAAAACAAATATGATTTATAGAAGAAATTATGTCCTATTAAATTTACTGGTTTTAATATAAAAAGTCCAAATTTTATGCAATATACTCTAAATTTGCAAGAAATAATTACATGTCAGGCAGAGATTAAAAGAAAGGCTCTAATACCACATGTAAGATCAATAAAATAAAATCACTCATAATCAACATGTATATATTCATATCATTATTCATATATATGTTCATACAATCACGGAGATTTGCGGAAGTGAAATAACTTAATCATCACTAACCTCCAGCCATAGCAATCTGTTGTTGTTGTCTTCTTCAATGATTATAGACTCTTCCAATGCACTGCAATTCTCAGAAAGATGGTTTTTGGAAAATCAGAATTAATTACATGTATTGGGGACTTATAATTATTCCCCTTTTAAAGTATGCAGAAGTCTTTTCATCAAAGACAACTGTTGGGGATAACTGCTCAGTAGTTAAATTTTATTTAAAACTAATATATAAAAGTGAAGGACCAAATAGTAATTTTAGGCAATAAATTTTAATTAATTAAAATTGTAACAATGTGTCTTTTAATATTTTAATGTTAATAAACATTTACTTATACTATTGGTTAATGAGATCCGTATTTTAATAAGACGAGGATGTTCGCATCCGAGATTGAAAAGTGAGATAATGAATATGGAAGCATATCAACTGTAATTTATATATTTATATGTACTGAAATAATGGAGGAGATCCCATTTGCTTAATCTTTATGCATGAAAAATGTGTTCTTATTTGGGTAATACTAATGGGTTAAGATTCGGTCGTTGGACATCCTTTGAAAACTCCTGAACAATTCGAATTCTGCAAGCAGGAAGAATATGTTCTTATATATGCATGTTGTTTCAAAGTTGTACAAGAATTTATTCATCTTATCTTCCTCCATAAACTCATCAATAAGATACCACTTAATTCCTCCAATTTTTTTATGAATAATCAATCCTTTTAGCACATTCATTTATTTGTAAAGTGCCTTTTCATTCCATCATTTCTAATTTTTTTTATCATAAATGTCTGGAATTTGTTTGAACCTTTTCGTTAACTATTACATATAAGATTTTTGTATTTTCTTATGTACCGAGAGTTTTGATTTGTATATTAGTTTAATCCAATAATGTGTTAGACTTGTCACTAGCCCCATAATATATTTAATTATCGAAACAATGAAATCTATGATAAAACTACCTCTGGGTGGCCTAGTGGTTCGATATGGACTTTTAGGTATACTACTCAAGAGGTCATGAGTTCAAGTCTCTCCTCGGTTGTTAATAGGGGTAGTCATTAGAGCTCTTACCCTGCTGATAGTTTCAGGTCCTAGGGGATTAGTTGAGGTGTGCGTAAGCTGGCCCAGACACCCCTGCTCATTAAAAAAAAAAAATCTATGATAAAGTGTTAGTTGCACATAAAACTTTTATTTTAATGTTGGCTTTAAATCTCCAAGGATTTTGAGACAATAATGGAGATATTGGAGGATGATATATATAGATATATTTCAATTATGCATGTGAGAGATTAGATGTTATGCATAAATGTTGTGGCAATCCTATGATCAATGCTAATAAAAATGTAAATATTCTGGAGATTCGAAAAGAATATTTGAGAGATTACTGGAATTTATATTTGATGAACAGTTGTTAGTAGCTAGATCTTGTTTGTATTAATGATAGAGGATTAAATTAATTGTTATTGTTAGGCCTTGTTTTTATTGATAATAGCAACATAGTGCATTACCAAATGAATAATATATTTAGCACTTCTATTTGGTGGATAATTAATTGTTGAATCCTTACCAAAAACTTTAAATATTTTTACCATCACAATTAAAAAATTCGTGCTCAAATCCTTCACATATCACTAATAATTTATTCTCTTTTTTCTCTCTATGTAGTGGACCATAATTAATTCTGAATCTGAAAATTGTATCTTCTAATGTGAAATTATAAATCCAATTTTATAGAACTTGAAAACTTTGGTGAGTTTGGTGGGTGTCACCTAAAACTTGTCTTTTATAATAATCAATAGCCCCACCATAATCACCACTTGAGTGAGTTCTATTTGCATTATTAAGTATAGAACAAAAACATGCAATGAATCAATGATATTGCGAGGTCAGCAAGGAAACAAAAGCAAAACACCTGTCGACTCTTTGCATGCAATAATACACAAAATCGTGGTCTTCATTTAATGATATCAAACTTTAACCTCACTGGGTTTCTGCATGCATGCATGTATAATCATATTAGTGATTGGTTGGTGAGAAAATTTCATTTAGTGAAAATATATGGATTGTTTTATTTCTAAATATCTTTAATTATTAACAACAATAATATTATATTGTCTTGTACTATATAAAGGACCTTAAATTCCAAGCATTTTATATATCTTCAATAATTAACCATCATTATGAATTTTTTCATTATTATCAACTATTATTTTATTTTTTTTTAACCGAGGATGTCCTAGCCATCTTTCATACATCTCGATTATTCTCCTATGACTTTAGAATTATCGGTTGGTAACTATTAAATTAAATTAATATGCATGCTATTGAAAAATATTAATTTATTGTTGCGTGTAGAAATATATCGAAAACATACCTTTCTATTATCTCAAAAATGTTGAAGTTGTCTTAAACATGGTATACAGTCAACTTAACCTTAATATGCAATTGATTTTTCAATCCTTTGATCAAGATGATTAGGAATTCAATCCATGATGAAAAATCAAAGGGTTGTGAACCTTGGACAAAGATGTATGGTGTCACACTAGATGATGACTAACACAATTGGAGTTTGAAATCGGGAAAAGAAGATTTTATGATAAAGTGGGAATGAATGAGGGTCGTCAAGATAATAAACACAAAAGGCCCACAAAGCATTAACCCACCAACATTAGTATAAAGTGGAAGATGACTCCCATTAACTTTGCATAAAGTTAAGGTAAGGCTGCGTTTGGTTGAGCCTTTTAAAAATGACTAGACAATCATCATCACCTTTACCAAACAAACAGGCCCTAATTTTTTATTTTATTTATCAATTCTTAAAATTAAACCCTCATCTGGGTCCCCAATTCTATTGTTTGTAATTCACCATGTGATTTCATTTTAATGATGCCACCCTCGACTTGGCCCCATCACCATCACCACCACCCACACTCCCTCTCATCATTTTCCCCACCACACTCTCCAACATCACACATGCTCTGCCACCACACTCGATCATCCACTCCAAAATTCTCTACTTTTTCTTCTTTATTTTCAATAATCTCGTGATATATGATCCTTAAGATTATTATATATATTTGAAGATTGTTCCAAACTTAAACATAAATAAATAACTCTTTATCATAAAAAAAAATCCCATAACTGAAAAATAAATATTTTTTTTATTTGAATCGTTAAATAACATCTTCTCATTTTAGAAATAGTCACAAAACCTTTTACAATTACTCTTTTTTGTTTAAAATCACCGCTTTTTAATGTCATATTGTAAAGTAAAAACTTTCATTGATATACGATAGTAATTCTCTATATTAAGACTATACTTAAGTATGATCTTAACATAGTAACGTCCTAACTTAAATAAAATCCAAATATTCGCCAATTTTTTGCTAATATTGAATCACAACCGTCCATTCTTTGTCCAATCAAACATTTTAGAAGTGCATGTAGACTAAAACTCAACAGTTTCATCCCACTCCCAGCTATATAAATATATAAACAAAACCTAAATCCCATGAAGAGAAACAAAAGTTGGAGCTGCAAAGTTCAAGTTGTGATGGAGAAGAGCAAGTCATTTCCAGAATACTCATCGTCTTTTTCAGGCGAATTCGGGTTCCAAGATCGATCAAATTCATACACCTTCAACGGCCCATACAGCAAAGGAAATGGATTCGCCTCATCAACTGATCCAGAGCTTAAAAGGAAGAAAAGAATAGCCTCCTATAACGTTTTCACCATGGAAGGTAAGGTTAAATCCAGCGTCAGAAACAGCTTCAAGTGGATCAAGAACAAGGTCACTGATGTTCGTTATAGCAGTGTTTGATACTTTGATACTTCATTGTTTTGCCAGGTCATGAATTGTATACAGTTTTTTTTTTTTTTTTTGGTGTGTTTTCTTCTTGGTTTATTTTCTTGGAAAATTTTATTTTCTCAGGAAATCAACACAAAGAGATGTTTAAAGTTCTCTTCGCACGGATACTTATTGGGGTGTAAGTGTATTTGGGTTTAATGAAAATA